>NW_026870304.1:17500-80000 GCF_963584025.1 Labrus mixtus
AGAGACAAACACAGACAGAGACACACACACAGAGACACAGACAGAGACACAGAGACATACACACTCTCTGTCTGTGTGTGTATGTCTCTGTGTGTGTGTCTCTGTCTGTGTGTGTTGTGCCTCTGTCTGTGTTTGTCTCTGTGTGTGTGTCTCTGTGTGTGTGTGTGTGTGTGTGTGTGTGTGTGTGTTGTGTGTGTGTGTGTCTCTGTGTGTGTCTCTCTGTGTGTCTCTGTGTTTGTGTCTCTGTGTGTGTGTGCGTGTTGTGTGTATGTGTGTTGTGCCTCTGAATGTGTGTCTCTGTTTGTGTGTCTCTGTGTGTTTGTGTCTCTGTGTGTGTGTGTGAGTGTGTCTCCGTGTGTCTCTGTGTGTGTGTGTCTGTGTGTGTGTGTCTCTGTGTCTCTGTGTGTGTGTGTCTCTATGTCTCTGTCTTTGTGTGTGTCTTTGTGTGTGTGTCTCTGTCTGTGTGTCACGTCATAACAGAGTGAAGTAAAGACCTGAGTGACATCATAACAGAGAGAAGTAAAGACCTGAGTGACATCATAACAAAGAGAAGTAAAGACCTGAGTGACATCATAACAGAGAAAAGTAAAGACCTGAGTGACATCATAACAAAGAGAAGTAAAGACCTGAGTGACATCATAACAGAGAAAAGTAAAGACCTGAGTGACATCATAACAGAGTGAAGTAAAGACCTGAGTGACATCATAACAGAGAGAAGTAAAGACCTGAGTGACATCATAACAAAGAGAAGTAAAGACCTGAGTGACATCATAACAGAGAAAAGTAAAGACCTGAGTGACATCATAACAGAGAGAAGTAAAGACCTGAGTGACATCATGAGAGAGAGAAGAAAAGACCTGAGTGACATCATAACAGAGAGAATTAAAGACCTGAGTGACATCATAACAGAGAGAAGTGAAGAGGAGTGACATCATAACAAAGAGAAATAAAGACCTGAGTGACATCATAACAGAGAGAAGTAAAGACCTGAGTGACATCATAACAGAGAGAAGTAAAGAGGAGTGACATCATAACAAAGAGAAGTAAAGACCTGAGTGACATCATAACAAAGAGAAGTAAAGACCTGAGTGACATCATAACAGAGTGAAGTAAAGACCTGAGTGACATCATAACAAAGAGAAGTAAAGACCTGAGTGACATCATAACAAAGAGAAGTAAAGACCTGAGTGACATCATAACAGAGTGAAGTAAAGACCTGAGTGACATCATAACAGAGAGAAGTGAAGAGGAGTGACATCATAACAAAGAGAAATAAAGACCTGAGTGACATCATAACAGAGAGAAGTAAAGACCTGAGTGACATCATAACAGAGAGAAGTAAAGAGGAGTGACATCATAACAAAGAGAAGTAAAGACCTGAGTGACATCATAACAGAGAAAAGTAAAGACCTGAGTGACATCATAACAGAGTGAAGTAAAGACCTGAGTGACATCATAACAGAGAGAAGTAAAGACCTGAGTGACATCATAACAAAGAGAAGTAAAGACCTGAGTGACATCATAACAAAGAGAAGTAAAGACCTGAGTGACATCATAACAGAGTGAAGTAAAGACCTGAGTGACATCATAACAGAGAGAAGTAAAGACCTGAGTGACATCATAACAAAGAGAAGTAAAGACCTGAGTGACATCATAACAGAGAGAAGTAAAGACCTGAGTGACATCATGAGAGAGAGAAGAAAAGACCTGAGTGACATCATAACAGAGAGAAGTAAAGACCTGAGTGACATCATAACAGAGAGAAGTGAAGAGGAGTGACATCATAACAAAGAGAAA
The DNA here is from genome assembly GCF_963584025.1 of Labrus mixtus. Taxonomy (NCBI): domain Eukaryota; kingdom Metazoa; phylum Chordata; class Actinopteri; order Labriformes; family Labridae; genus Labrus; species Labrus mixtus. Next base: position 19,298 of record NW_026870304.1, read on the forward strand.
TAAAGACCTGAGTGACATCATAACAGAGAGAAGTAAAGACCTGAGTGACATCATAACAGAGAGAAGTGAAGAGGAGTGACATCATAACAAAGAGAAATAAAGACCTGAGTGACATCATAACAGAGAGAAGTAAAGACCTGAGTGACATCATAACAAAGAGAAGTAAAGACCTGAGTGACATCATAACTGAGAGAAGTAAAGACCTGAGTGACATCATAAAAGAGAGAAGTAAAGAGGAGTGACATCATAACAAAGAGAATCAAAGACCTGAGTGACATCATAACAAAGAGAAGTAAAGACCTGAGTGACATCATAACAGAGTGAAGTAAAGACCTGAGTGACATCATAACAGAGAGAAGTAAAGACCTGAGTGACATCATAACAAAGAGAAGTAAAGACCTGAGTGACATCATAACAGAGAGAAGTAAAGACCTGAGTGACATCATGAGAGAGAGAAGAAAAGACCTGAGTGACATCATAACAGAGAGAAGTAAAGACCTGAGTGACATCATAACAGAGAGAAGTGAAGAGGAGTGACATCATAACAAAGAGAAATAAAGACCTGAGTGACATCATAACAGAGAGAAGTAAAGACCTGAGTGACATCATAACAGAGAGAAGTGAAGAGGAGTGACATCATAACAAAGAGAAGTAAAGACCTGAGTGACATCATAACTGAGAGAAGTAAAGACCTGAGTGACATCATAAAAGAGAGAAGTAAAGAGGAGTGACATCATAACAAAGAGAATCAAAGACCTGAGTGACATCATAACAACGAGAAATAAAGACCTGAGTGACATCATAACAAAGAGAAGTAAAGCCCTGAAAAACTCTGCTGGGAGTGCTGGACAGCAAGTGGGGGGCTCCTGGGGGCTCTGGGTGCCCCTGGGTGGGCTGGAGAAGTGTGACAGAGGGCCTGGAGCTCTGCTGGGAGTGCTGGACAGCAAGTGTGGGTCTCTGGGAGCCCCTGGGTGGGCTGGAGGAGTGTTAGAGAGGCCCTGGAGCTCCTCAGGGAGTGCTGGACAGCAAGTGTGGGGCGCTGGGAGCCCCTGGGTGGGCTGGAGGAGTGTTAGAGAGGGCCTGGAGCTCTGCTGGGAGTGCCTGACCTTTGCTCTCCAGCACTCCCTGAAGAGCTCCAGGGCCTCTCTAACACTCCTCCAGCCCACCCAGGGGCTCCCAGAGACCCACACTTGCTGTCCAGCACTCCCTGAGGAGCTCCAGGGCCTCTCTAACACTCCTCCAGCCCACCCAGGGGCTCCCAGAGCCCCCAGGAGCCCCAAACTTGCTGTCCAGCATTCCCAGCAGAGCTCCAGGCCCTCTGTCTCACTCCTCCAGCCCACCCAGGGGCTCCCAGAGCCCCCAGGAGCCCCACACTTGCTGTCCAGCACTCCCAGCAGAGCTCCAGGCCCTCTGTCTCACTCCTCCAGCCCACCCAGGGGCTCCCAGAGCCCCCAGGAGCCCCACACTTGCTGTCCAGCACTCCCAGCAGAGCTCCAGGACCTCTGTCTCACTCCTCCAGCCCACCCAGGGGCTCCCAGAGCCCCACACTTGCTGTCCAGCATTCCCTGAAGAGCTCCAGGCCCTCTCTAACACTCCTCCAGCCCACCCAGGGGCTCCCAGAGCCCCCAGAAGCCCCCCACTTGCTGTCCAGCACTCCCAGCAGAGCTCCAGGCCCTCTGTCTCACTCCTCCAGCCCACCCAGGGGCTCCCAGAGCCCCCAGGAGCCCCACACTTGCTGTCCAGCACTCCCAGCAGAGCTCCAGGCCCTCTGTCTCACTCCTCCAGCCTACCCAGGGGCTCCCACAGCCCCCAGGAGCCCCACACTTGCTGTCCAGCACTCCCAGCAGAGCTCCAGGCCCTCTGTCTCACTCCTCCAGCCCACCCAGGGGCTCCCAGAGCCCCCAGGAGCCCCCCACTTGCTGCCCAGCACTCCCAGCATAGCTCCAGGCCCTCTCTAACACTCCTCCAGCCCACCCAGGGGCTCCCAGAGCCCCCATGAGCCCCACACTTGCTGTCCAGCACTCCCAGCAGAGCTCCAGGCCCTCTCTAACACTCCTCCAGCCCACCCAGGGGCTCCCAGAGCCCCCAGGAGCCCCACACTTGCTGTCCAGCACTCCCAGCAGAGCTCCAGGACCTCTGTCTCACTCCTCCAGCCCACCCAGGGGCTCCCAGAGCCCCACACTTGCTGTCCAGCACTCCCTGAAGAGCTCCAGGGCCTCTCTAACACTCCTCCAGCCCACCCAGGGGCTCCCAGAGACCCACACTTGCTGTCCAGCACTCCCAGCAGAGCTCCAGGCCCTCTGTCACACTTCTCCAGCCCACCCAGGGGCACCCAGAGCCTCCAGGAGCCCCCCACTTGCTGTCCAGCACTCCCAGCAGAGCTCCAGGCCCTCTCTAACACTCCTCCAGCCCACCCAGGGGCTCCCAGAGCCCCCAGGAGCCCCACACTTGCTGTCCAGCACTCCCAGCAGAACTCCAGGCCCTCTGTCTCACTCTCCAGCCCACCCAGGGGCTCCCAGAGCCCCCAGGAGCCCCATATTTGCTGTCCAGCACTCCCAGCAGAGCTCCAGGGCCTCTGTCTCACTCCTCCAGCCCACCCAGGGGCTCCCAGAGCCCCCAGGAGCCCCCCACTTGCTGCCCAGCACTCCCAGCAGAGCTCCAGGCCCTCTCTAACATTCCTCCAGCCCACCCAGGGGCACCCAGAGCCCCCAGGAGCCCCACACTTGCTGTACAGCACTCCCAGCAGAGCTCCAGGCCCTCTCTAACACTCCTCCAGCCCACCCAGGGGCTCCCAGAGCCCCCAGGAGCCCCACACTTGCTGTCCAGCACTCCCAGCAGAGCTCCAGGCCCTCTGTCTCACTCCTCCAGCCCACCCAGGGGCTCCCAGAGCCCCCAGGAGCCCCACACTTGCTGTCCAGCACTACCTGCAGAGCTCCAGGCCCTCTCTAACACTCCTCCAGCCCACCCAGGGGCTCCCAGAGCCCCCATGAGCCCCACACTTGCTGTCCAGCACTCCCAGCAGAGCTCCAGGCCCTCTCTCACACTCCTCCAGCCCACCCAGGGGCTCCCAGAGCCCCCAGGAGCCCCACACTTGCTGTCCAGCACTCCCTGAAGAGCTCCAGGGCCTCTCTAACACTCCTCCAGCCCACCCAGGGGCTCCCAGAGACCCACACTTGCTGTCCAGCACTCCCAGCAGAGCTCCAGGCCCTCTGTAAAACTTCTCCAGCCCACCCAGGGGAACCCAGAGCCCCCAGGAGCCCCCCACTTGCTGTCCAGCACTCCCAGCAGAGCTCCAGGCCCTCTCTAACACTCCTCCAGCCCACCCAGGGGCTCCCAGAGCCCCCAGGAGCCCCATATTTGCTGTCCAGCACTCCCAGCAGAGCTCCAGGCCCTCTGTCTCACTCCTCCAGCCCACCCAGGGGCTCCCAGAGCTCCCAGGAGCCCCCCACTTGCTGCCCAGCACTCCCAGCAGAGCTCCAGGCCCTCTCTAACATTCCTCCAGCCCACCCAGGGGCACCCAGAGCCCCCAGGAGCCCCACACTTGCTGTCCAGCACTACCTGCAGAGCTCCAGGACCTCTGTCTCACTCCTCCAGCCCACCCAGGGGCTCCCAGAGCTCCCAGGAGCCCCCCACTTGCTGTCCAGCACTCCCAGCAGAGCTCCAGGACCTCTGTCTCACTCCTCCAGCCCACCCAGGGGCTCCCAGAGCCTGACCTTTGCTGTCCAGCACTCCCAGCAGAGCTCCAGGCCCTCTCTCACACTCCTCCAGCCCACCCAGGGGCTCCCAGAGCCCCCAGGAGCCCCATACTTGCTGTCCAGCACTACCTGCAGAGCTCCAGGCCCTCTCTAACACTCCTCCAGCCCACCCAGGGGCTCCCAGAGCCTTACCTTTGCTGTCCAGCACTCCCAGCAGAGCTCCAGGCCCTCTCTCACAGTCCTCCAGCCCACCCAGGGGCTCCCAGAGCCCCCAGGAGCCCCACACTTGCTGTCCAGCACTCCCAGCAGAGCTCCAGGCCCTCTCTCACACTCCTCCAGCCCACCCAGGGGCTCCCAGAGCCCCCAGGAGCCCCACACTTGCTGTCCAGCACTCCCAGCAGAGCTCCAGGCCCTCTGTCTCACTCCTCCAGCCCACCCAGGGGCTCCCAGAGCCCCCAGGAGCCCCACACTTGCTGTCCAGCACTCCCAGCAGAGCTCCAGGCCCTCTGTCTCACTCCTCCAGCCCACCCAGGGGCTCCCAGAGCCCCCAGGAGCCCCACACTTGCTGTCCAGCACTCCCAGCAGAGCTCCAGGCCCTCTCTCACAGTCCTCCAGCCCACCCAGGGGCTCCCAGAGCCCCCAGGAGCCCCACACTTGCTGTCCAGCACTCCCAGCAGAGCTCCAGGCCCTCTCTCACACTCCTCCAGCCCACCCAGGGGCTCCCAGAGCCCCCAGAAGCCCCCCACTTGCTGTCCAGCACTCCCAGCAGAGCTCCAGGACCTCTGTCTCACTCCTCCAGCCCACCCAGGGGCTCCCAGAGCCCCACACTTGCTGTCCAGCACTCCCTGAAGAGCTCCAGGCCCTCTCTAACACTCCTCCAGCCCACCCAGGGGCTCCCAGAGCCCCCAGAAGCCCCACACTTGCTGTCCAGCACTCCCAGCAGAGCTCCAGGCCCTCTGTCTCACTCCTCCAGCCCACCCAGGGGCTCCCAGAGCCCCCAGGAGCCCCATATTTGCTGTCCAGCACTCCCAGCAGAGCTCCAGGCCCTCTGTCTCACTCCTCCAGCCCACCCAGGGGCTCCCAGAGCCCCACACTTGCTGTCCAGCACTCCCTGAAGAGCTCCAGGCCCTCTCTAACACTCCTCCAGCCCACCCAGGGGCTCCCAGAGCCCCCAGAAGCCCCACACTTGCTGTCCAGCACTCCCAGCAGAGCTCCAGGCCCTCTCTCACACTCCTCCAGCCCACCCAGGGGCTCCCAGAGCCCCCAGGAGCCCCACACTTGCTGTCCAGCACTCCCAGCAGAGCTCCAGGACCTCTGTCTCACTCCTCCAGCCCACCCAGGGGCTCCCAGAGCCCCACACTTGCTGTCCAGCATTCCCTGAAGAGCTCCAGGCCCTCTCTAACACTCCTCCAGCCCACCCAGGGGCTCCCAGAGCCCCCAGAAGCCCCCCACTTGCTGTCCAGCACTCCCAGCAGAGCTCCAGGCCCTCTGTCTCACTCCTCCAGCCCACCCAGGGGCTCCCAGAGCCCCCAGGAGCCCCACACTTGCTGTCCAGCACTCCCAGCAGAGCTCCAGGCCCTCTGTCTCACTCCTCCAGCCCACCCAGGGGCTCCCAGAGCCCCCAGGAGCCCCACACTTGCTGTCCAGCACTCCCAGCAGAGCTCCAGGACCTCTGTCTCACTCCTCCAGCCCACCCAGGGGCTCCCAGAGCCCCACACTTGCTGTCCAGCATTCCCTGAAGAGCTCCAGGCCCTCTCTAACACTCCTCCAGCCCACCCAGGGGCTCCCAGAGCCCCCAGAAGCCCCCCACTTGCTGTCCAGCACTCCCAGCAGAGCTCCAGGACCTCTGTCTCACTCCTCCAGCCCACCCAGGGGCTCCCAGAGCCCCACACTTGCTGTCCAGCACTCCCTGAAGAGCTCCAGGCCCTCTCTAACACTCCTCCAGCCCACCCAGGGGCTCCCAGAGCCCCCAGAAGCCCCACACTTGCTGTCCAGCACTCCCAGCAGAGCTCCAGGCCCTCTGTCTCACTCCTCCAGCCCACCCAGGGGCTCCCAGAGCCCCCAGGAGCCCCATATTTGCTGTCCAGCACTCCCAGCAGAGCTCCAGGCCCTCTGTCTCACTCCTCCAGCCCACCCAGGGGCTCCCAGAGCCCCACACTTGCTGTCCAGCACTCCCTGAAGAGCTCCAGGCCCTCTCTAACACTCCTCCAGCCCACCCAGGGGCTCCCAGAGCCCCCAGAAGCCCCACACTTGCTGTCCAGCACTCCCAGCAGAGCTCCAGGCCCTCTGTCTCACTCCTCCAGCCCACCCAGGGGCTCCCAGAGCCCCCAGGAGCCCCATATTTGCTGTCCAGCACTCCCAGCAGAGCTCCAGGCCCTCTGTCTCACTCCTCCAGCCCACCCAGGGGCTCCCAGAGCCCCCAGGAGCCCCCCACTTGCTGCCCAGCACTCCCAGCATAGCTCCAGGCCCTCTCTAACACTCCTCCAGCCCACCCAGGGGCTCCCAGAGCCCCCATGAGCCCCACACTTGCTGTCCAGCACTCCCAGCAGAGCTCCAGGCCCTCTCTCACACTCCTCCAGCCCACCCAGGGGCTCCCAGAGCCCCCAGGAGCCCCACACTTGCTGTCCAGCACTCCCAGCAGAGCTCCAGGACCTCTGTCTCACTCCTCCAGCCCACCCAGGGGCTCCCAGAGCCCCACACTTGCTGTCCAGCACTCCCTGAAGAGCTCCAGGGCCTCTCTAACACTCCTCCAGCCCACCCAGGGGCTCCCAGAGACCCACACTTGCTGTCCAGCACTCCCAGCAGAGCTCCAGGCCCTCTGTCACACTTCTCCAGCCCACCCAGGGGCACCCAGAGCCTCCAGGAGCCCCCCACTTGCTGTCCAGCACTCCCAGCAGAGCTCCAGGCCCTCTCTAACACTCCTCCAGCCCACCCAGGGGCTCCCAGAGCCCCCAGGAGCCCCACACTTGCTGTCCAGCACTCCCAGCAGAACTCCAGGCCCTCTGTCTCACTCTCCAGCCCACCCAGGGGCTCCCAGAGCCCCCAGGAGCCCCATATTTGCTGTCCAGCACTCCCAGCAGAGCTCCAGGGCCTCTGTCTCACTCCTCCAGCCCACCCAGGGGCTCCCAGAGCCCCCAGGAGCCCCCCACTTGCTGCCCAGCACTCCCAGCAGAGCTCCAGGCCCTCTCTAACATTCCTCCAGCCCACCCAGGGGCACCCAGAGCCCCCAGGAGCCCCACACTTGCTGTACAGCACTCCCAGCAGAGCTCCAGGCCCTCTCTAACACTCCTCCAGCCCACCCAGGGGCTCCCAGAGCCTGACCTTTGCTGTCCAGCACTCCCAGCAGAGCTCCAGGCCCTCTCTCACACTCCTCCAGCCCACCCAGGGGCTCCCAGAGCCCCCAGGAGCCCCATACTTGCTGTCCAGCACTACCTGCAGAGCTCCAGGCCCTCTCTAACACTCCTCCAGCCCACCCAGGGGCTCCCAGAGCCTTACCTTTGCTGTCCAGCACTCCCAGCAGAGCTCCAGGCCCTCTCTCACAGTCCTCCAGCCCACCCAGGGGCTCCCAGAGCCCCCAGGAGCCCCACACTTGCTGTCCAGCACTCCCAGCAGAGCTCCAGGCCCTCTCTCACACTCCTCCAGCCCACCCAGGGGCTCCCAGAGCCCCCAGGAGCCCCACACTTGCTGTCCAGCACTCCCAGCAGAGCTCCAGGCCCTCTGTCTCACTCCTCCAGCCCACCCAGGGGCTCCCAGAGCCCCCAGGAGCCCCACACTTGCTGTCCAGCACTCCCAGCAGAGCTCCAGGCCCTCTGTCTCACTCCTCCAGCCCACCCAGGGGCTCCCAGAGCCCCCAGGAGCCCCACACTTGCTGTCCAGCACTCCCAGCAGAGCTCCAGGACCTCTGTCTCACTCCTCCAGCCCACCCAGGGGCTCCCAGAGCCCCACACTTGCTGTCCAGCATTCCCTGAAGAGCTCCAGGCCCTCTCTAACACTCCTCCAGCCCACCCAGGGGCTCCCAGAGCCCCCAGAAGCCCCACACTTGCTGTCCAGCACTCCCAGCAGAGCTCCAGGCCCTCTGTCTCACTCCTCCAGCCCACCCAGGGGCTCCCAGAGCCCCCAGGAGCCCCATATTTGCTGTCCAGCACTCCCAGCAGAGCTCCAGGCCCTCTGTCTCACTCCTCCAGCCCACCCAGGGGCTCCCAGAGCCCCACACTTGCTGTCCAGCACTCCCTGAAGAGCTCCAGGCCCTCTCTAACACTCCTCCAGCCCACCCAGGGGCTCCCAGAGCCCCCAGAAGCCCCACACTTGCTGTCCAGCACTCCCAGCAGAGCTCCAGGCCCTCTGTCTCACTCCTCCAGCCCACCCAGGGGCTCCCAGAGCCCCCAGGAGCCCCATATTTGCTGTCCAGCACTCCCAGCAGAGCTCCAGGCCCTCTGTCTCACTCCTCCAGCCCACCCAGGGGCTCCCAGAGCCCCCAGGAGCCCCCCACTTGCTGCCCAGCACTCCCAGCATAGCTCCAGGCCCTCTCTAACACTCCTCCAGCCCACCCAGGGGCTCCCAGAGCCCCCATGAGCCCCACACTTGCTGTCCAGCACTCCCAGCAGAGCTCCAGGCCCTCTCTCACACTCCTCCAGCCCACCCAGGGGCTCCCAGAGCCCCCAGGAGCCCCACACTTGCTGTCCAGCACTCCCAGCAGAGCTCCAGGACCTCTGTCTCACTCCTCCAGCCCACCCAGGGGCTCCCAGAGCCCCACACTTGCTGTCCAGCACTCCCAGCAGAGCTCCAGGCCCTCTCTAACATTCCTCCAGCCCACCCAGGGGCACCCAGAGCCCCCAGGAGCCCCACACTTGCTGTACAGCACTCCCAGCAGAGCTCCAGGCCCTCTCTAACACTCCTCCAGCCCACCCAGGGGCTCCCAGAGCCCCCAGGAGCCCCACACTTGCTGTCCAGCACTCCCAGCAGAGCTCCAGGCCCTCTGTCTCACTCCTCCAGCCCACCCAGGGGCTCCCAGAGCCCCCAGGAGCCCCACACTTGCTGTCCAGCACTACCTGCAGAGCTCCAGGCCCTCTCTAACACTCCTCCAGCCCACCCAGGGGCTCCCAGAGCCCCCATGAGCCCCACACTTGCTGTCCAGCACTCCCAGCAGAGCTCCAGGCCCTCTCTCACACTCCTCCAGCCCACCCAGGGGCTCCCAGAGCCCCCAGGAGCCCCACACTTGCTGTCCAGCACTCCCTGAAGAGCTCCAGGGCCTCTCTAACACTCCTCCAGCCCACCCAGGGGCTCCCAGAGACCCACACTTGCTGTCCAGCACTCCCAGCAGAGCTCCAGGCCCTCTGTAAAACTTCTCCAGCCCACCCAGGGGAACCCAGAGCCCCCAGGAGCCCCCCACTTGCTGTCCAGCACTCCCAGCAGAGCTCCAGGCCCTCTCTAACACTCCTCCAGCCCACCCAGGGGCTCCCAGAGCCCCCAGGAGCCCCATATTTGCTGTCCAGCACTCCCAGCAGAGCTCCAGGCCCTCTGTCTCACTCCTCCAGCCCACCCAGGGGCTCCCAGAGCTCCCAGGAGCCCCCCACTTGCTGCCCAGCACTCCCAGCAGAGCTCCAGGCCCTCTCTAACATTCCTCCAGCCCACCCAGGGGCACCCAGAGCCCCCAGGAGCCCCACACTTGCTGTCCAGCACTACCTGCAGAGCTCCAGGACCTCTGTCTCACTCCTCCAGCCCACCCAGGGGCTCCCAGAGCCCCCATGAGCCCCACACTTGCTGTCCAGCACTCCCAGCAGAGCTCCAGGCCCTCTCTAACACTCCTCCAGCCCACCCAGGGGCTCCCAGAGCCCCCAGGAGCCCCACACTTGCTGTCCAGCACTCCCAGCAGAGCTCCAGGACCTCTGTCTCACTCCTCCAGCCCACCCAGGGGCTCCCAGAGCCCCACACTTGCTGTCCAGCACTCCCTGAAGAGCTCCAGGGCCTCTCTAACACTCCTCCAGCCCACCCAGGGGCTCCCAGAGACCCACACTTGCTGTCCAGCACTCCCAGCAGAGCTCCAGGCCCTCTGTCACACTTCTCCAGCCCACCCAGGGGCACCCAGAGCCTCCAGGAGCCCCCCACTTGCTGTCCAGCACTCCCAGCAGAGCTCCAGGCCCTCTCTAACACTCCTCCAGCCCACCCAGGGGCTCCCAGAGCCCCCAGGAGCCCCACACTTGCTGTCCAGCACTCCCAGCAGAACTCCAGGCCCTCTGTCTCACTCTCCAGCCCACCCAGGGGCTCCCAGAGCCCCCAGGAGCCCCATATTTGCTGTCCAGCACTCCCAGCAGAGCTCCAGGGCCTCTGTCTCACTCCTCCAGCCCACCCAGGGGCTCCCAGAGCCCCCAGGAGCCCCCCACTTGCTGCCCAGCACTCCCAGCAGAGCTCCAGGCCCTCTCTAACATTCCTCCAGCCCACCCAGGGGCACCCAGAGCCCCCAGGAGCCCCACACTTGCTGTACAGCACTCCCAGCAGAGCTCCAGGCCCTCTCTAACACTCCTCCAGCCCACCCAGGGGCTCCCAGAGCCCCCAGGAGCCCCACACTTGCTGTCCAGCACTCCCAGCAGAGCTCCAGGCCCTCTGTCTCACTCCTCCAGCCCACCCAGGGGCTCCCAGAGCCCCCAGGAGCCCCACACTTGCTGTCCAGCACTACCTGCAGAGCTCCAGGCCCTCTCTAACACTCCTCCAGCCCACCCAGGGGCTCCCAGAGCCCCCATGAGCCCCACACTTGCTGTCCAGCACTCCCAGCAGAGCTCCAGGCCCTCTCTCACACTCCTCCAGCCCACCCAGGGGCTCCCAGAGCCCCCAGGAGCCCCACACTTGCTGTCCAGCACTCCCTGAAGAGCTCCAGGGCCTCTCTAACACTCCTCCAGCCCACCCAGGGGCTCCCAGAGACCCACACTTGCTGTCCAGCACTCCCAGCAGAGCTCCAGGCCCTCTGTAAAACTTCTCCAGCCCACCCAGGGGAACCCAGAGCCCCCAGGAGCCCCCCACTTGCTGTCCAGCACTCCCAGCAGAGCTCCAGGCCCTCTCTAACACTCCTCCAGCCCACCCAGGGGCTCCCAGAGCCCCCAGGAGCCCCATATTTGCTGTCCAGCACTCCCAGCAGAGCTCCAGGCCCTCTGTCTCACTCCTCCAGCCCACCCAGGGGCTCCCAGAGCTCCCAGGAGCCCCCCACTTGCTGCCCAGCACTCCCAGCAGAGCTCCAGGCCCTCTCTAACATTCCTCCAGCCCACCCAGGGGCACCCAGAGCCCCCAGGAGCCCCACACTTGCTGTCCAGCACTACCTGCAGAGCTCCAGGACCTCTGTCTCACTCCTCCAGCCCACCCAGGGGCTCCCAGAGCTCCCAGGAGCCCCCCACTTGCTGTCCAGCACTCCCAGCAGAGCTCCAGGACCTCTGTCTCACTCCTCCAGCCCACCCAGGGGCTCCCAGAGCCTGACCTTTGCTGTCCAGCACTCCCAGCAGAGCTCCAGGCCCTCTCTCACACTCCTCCAGCCCACCCAGGGGCTCCCAGAGCCCCCAGGAGCCCCATACTTGCTGTCCAGCACTACCTGCAGAGCTCCAGGCCCTCTCTAACACTCCTCCAGCCCACCCAGGGGCTCCCAGAGCCTTACCTTTGCTGTCCAGCACTCCCAGCAGAGCTCCAGGCCCTCTCTCACAGTCCTCCAGCCCACCCAGGGGCTCCCAGAGCCCCCAGGAGCCCCACACTTGCTGTCCAGCACTCCCAGCAGAGCTCCAGGCCCTCTCTCACACTCCTCCAGCCCACCCAGGGGCTCCCAGAGCCCCCAGGAGCCCCACACTTGCTGTCCAGCACTCCCAGCAGAGCTCCAGGCCCTCTGTCTCACTCCTCCAGCCCACCCAGGGGCTCCCAGAGCCCCCAGGAGCCCCACACTTGCTGTCCAGCACTCCCAGCAGAGCTCCAGGCCCTCTGTCTCACTCCTCCAGCCCACCCAGGGGCTCCCAGAGCCCCCAGGAGCCCCACACTTGCTGTCCAGCACTCCCAGCAGAGCTCCAGGCCCTCTCTCACAGTCCTCCAGCCCACCCAGGGGCTCCCAGAGCCCCCAGGAGCCCCACACTTGCTGTCCAGCACTCCCAGCAGAGCTCCAGGCCCTCTCTCACACTCCTCCAGCCCACCCAGGGGCTCCCAGAGCCCCCAGAAGCCCCCCACTTGCTGTCCAGCACTCCCAGCAGAGCTCCAGGACCTCTGTCTCACTCCTCCAGCCCACCCAGGGGCTCCCAGAGCCCCACACTTGCTGTCCAGCACTCCCTGAAGAGCTCCAGGCCCTCTCTAACACTCCTCCAGCCCACCCAGGGGCTCCCAGAGCCCCCAGAAGCCCCACACTTGCTGTCCAGCACTCCCAGCAGAGCTCCAGGCCCTCTGTCTCACTCCTCCAGCCCACCCAGGGGCTCCCAGAGCCCCCAGGAGCCCCATATTTGCTGTCCAGCACTCCCAGCAGAGCTCCAGGCCCTCTGTCTCACTCCTCCAGCCCACCCAGGGGCTCCCAGAGCCCCACACTTGCTGTCCAGCACTCCCTGAAGAGCTCCAGGCCCTCTCTAACACTCCTCCAGCCCACCCAGGGGCTCCCAGAGCCCCCAGAAGCCCCACACTTGCTGTCCAGCACTCCCAGCAGAGCTCCAGGCCCTCTCTCACACTCCTCCAGCCCACCCAGGGGCTCCCAGAGCCCCCAGGAGCCCCACACTTGCTGTCCAGCACTCCCAGCAGAGCTCCAGGACCTCTGTCTCACTCCTCCAGCCCACCCAGGGGCTCCCAGAGCCCCACACTTGCTGTCCAGCATTCCCTGAAGAGCTCCAGGCCCTCTCTAACACTCCTCCAGCCCACCCAGGGGCTCCCAGAGCCCCCAGAAGCCCCCCACTTGCTGTCCAGCACTCCCAGCAGAGCTCCAGGCCCTCTGTCTCACTCCTCCAGCCCACCCAGGGGCTCCCAGAGCCCCCAGGAGCCCCACACTTGCTGTCCAGCACTCCCAGCAGAGCTCCAGGCCCTCTGTCTCACTCCTCCAGCCCACCCAGGGGCTCCCAGAGCCCCCAGGAGCCCCACACTTGCTGTCCAGCACTCCCAGCAGAGCTCCAGGACCTCTGTCTCACTCCTCCAGCCCACCCAGGGGCTCCCAGAGCCCCACACTTGCTGTCCAGCATTCCCTGAAGAGCTCCAGGCCCTCTCTAACACTCCTCCAGCCCACCCAGGGGCTCCCAGAGCCCCCAGAAGCCCCCCACTTGCTGTCCAGCACTCCCAGCAGAGCTCCAGGACCTCTGTCTCACTCCTCCAGCCCACCCAGGGGCTCCCAGAGCCCCACACTTGCTGTCCAGCACTCCCTGAAGAGCTCCAGGCCCTCTCTAACACTCCTCCAGCCCACCCAGGGGCTCCCAGAGCCCCCAGAAGCCCCACACTTGCTGTCCAGCACTCCCAGCAGAGCTCCAGGCCCTCTGTCTCACTCCTCCAGCCCACCCAGGGGCTCCCAGAGCCCCCAGGAGCCCCATATTTGCTGTCCAGCACTCCCAGCAGAGCTCCAGGCCCTCTGTCTCACTCCTCCAGCCCACCCAGGGGCTCCCAGAGCCCCACACTTGCTGTCCAGCACTCCCTGAAGAGCTCCAGGCCCTCTCTAACACTCCTCCAGCCCACCCAGGGGCTCCCAGAGCCCCCAGAAGCCCCACACTTGCTGTCCAGCACTCCCAGCAGAGCTCCAGGCCCTCTGTCTCACTCCTCCAGCCCACCCAGGGGCTCCCAGAGCCCCCAGGAGCCCCATATTTGCTGTCCAGCACTCCCAGCAGAGCTCCAGGCCCTCTGTCTCACTCCTCCAGCCCACCCAGGGGCTCCCAGAGCCCCCAGGAGCCCCCCACTTGCTGCCCAGCACTCCCAGCATAGCTCCAGGCCCTCTCTAACACTCCTCCAGCCCACCCAGGGGCTCCCAGAGCCCCCATGAGCCCCACACTTGCTGTCCAGCACTCCCAGCAGAGCTCCAGGCCCTCTCTCACACTCCTCCAGCCCACCCAGGGGCTCCCAGAGCCCCCAGGAGCCCCACACTTGCTGTCCAGCACTCCCAGCAGAGCTCCAGGACCTCTGTCTCACTCCTCCAGCCCACCCAGGGGCTCCCAGAGCCCCACACTTGCTGTCCAGCACTCCCTGAAGAGCTCCAGGGCCTCTCTAACACTCCTCCAGCCCACCCAGGGGCTCCCAGAGACCCACACTTGCTGTCCAGCACTCCCAGCAGAGCTCCAGGCCCTCTGTCACACTTCTCCAGCCCACCCAGGGGCACCCAGAGCCTCCAGGAGCCCCCCACTTGCTGTCCAGCACTCCCAGCAGAGCTCCAGGCCCTCTCTAACACTCCTCCAGCCCACCCAGGGGCTCCCAGAGCCCCCAGGAGCCCCACACTTGCTGTCCAGCACTCCCAGCAGAACTCCAGGCCCTCTGTCTCACTCTCCAGCCCACCCAGGGGCTCCCAGAGCCCCCAGGAGCCCCATATTTGCTGTCCAGCACTCCCAGCAGAGCTCCAGGGCCTCTGTCTCACTCCTCCAGCCCACCCAGGGGCTCCCAGAGCCCCCAGGAGCCCCCCACTTGCTGCCCAGCACTCCCAGCAGAGCTCCAGGCCCTCTCTAACATTCCTCCAGCCCACCCAGGGGCACCCAGAGCCCCCAGGAGCCCCACACTTGCTGTACAGCACTCCCAGCAGAGCTCCAGGCCCTCTCTAACACTCCTCCAGCCCACCCAGGGGCTCCCAGAGCCTGACCTTTGCTGTCCAGCACTCCCAGCAGAGCTCCAGGCCCTCTCTCACACTCCTCCAGCCCACCCAGGGGCTCCCAGAGCCCCCAGGAGCCCCATACTTGCTGTCCAGCACTACCTGCAGAGCTCCAGGCCCTCTCTAACACTCCTCCAGCCCACCCAGGGGCTCCCAGAGCCTTACCTTTGCTGTCCAGCACTCCCAGCAGAGCTCCAGGCCCTCTCTCACAGTCCTCCAGCCCACCCAGGGGCTCCCAGAGCCCCCAGGAGCCCCACACTTGCTGTCCAGCACTCCCAGCAGAGCTCCAGGCCCTCTCTCACACTCCTCCAGCCCACCCAGGGGCTCCCAGAGCCCCCAGGAGCCCCACACTTGCTGTCCAGCACTCCCAGCAGAGCTCCAGGCCCTCTGTCTCACTCCTCCAGCCCACCCAGGGGCTCCCAGAGCCCCCAGGAGCCCCACACTTGCTGTCCAGCACTCCCAGCAGAGCTCCAGGCCCTCTGTCTCACTCCTCCAGCCCACCCAGGGGCTCCCAGAGCCCCCAGGAGCCCCACACTTGCTGTCCAGCACTCCCAGCAGAGCTCCAGGACCTCTGTCTCACTCCTCCAGCCCACCCAGGGGCTCCCAGAGCCCCACACTTGCTGTCCAGCATTCCCTGAAGAGCTCCAGGCCCTCTCTAACACTCCTCCAGCCCACCCAGGGGCTCCCAGAGCCCCCAGAAGCCCCACACTTGCTGTCCAGCACTCCCAGCAGAGCTCCAGGCCCTCTGTCTCACTCCTCCAGCCCACCCAGGGGCTCCCAGAGCCCCCAGGAGCCCCATATTTGCTGTCCAGCACTCCCAGCAGAGCTCCAGGCCCTCTGTCTCACTCCTCCAGCCCACCCAGGGGCTCCCAGAGCCCCACACTTGCTGTCCAGCACTCCCTGAAGAGCTCCAGGCCCTCTCTAACACTCCTCCAGCCCACCCAGGGGCTCCCAGAGCCCCCAGAAGCCCCACACTTGCTGTCCAGCACTCCCAGCAGAGCTCCAGGCCCTCTGTCTCACTCCTCCAGCCCACCCAGGGGCTCCCAGAGCCCCCAGGAGCCCCATATTTGCTGTCCAGCACTCCCAGCAGAGCTCCAGGCCCTCTGTCTCACTCCTCCAGCCCACCCAGGGGCTCCCAGAGCCCCCAGGAGCCCCCCACTTGCTGCCCAGCACTCCCAGCATAGCTCCAGGCCCTCTCTAACACTCCTCCAGCCCACCCAGGGGCTCCCAGAGCCCCCATGAGCCCCACACTTGCTGTCCAGCACTCCCAGCAGAGCTCCAGGCCCTCTCTCACACTCCTCCAGCCCACCCAGGGGCTCCCAGAGCCCCCAGGAGCCCCACACTTGCTGTCCAGCACTCCCAGCAGAGCTCCAGGACCTCTGTCTCACTCCTCCAGCCCACCCAGGGGCTCCCAGAGCCCCACACTTGCTGTCCAGCACTCCCAGCAGAGCTCCAGGCCCTCTCTAACATTCCTCCAGCCCACCCAGGGGCACCCAGAGCCCCCAGGAGCCCCACACTTGCTGTACAGCACTCCCAGCAGAGCTCCAGGCCCTCTCTAACACTCCTCCAGCCCACCCAGGGGCTCCCAGAGCCCCCAGGAGCCCCACACTTGCTGTCCAGCACTCCCAGCAGAGCTCCAGGCCCTCTGTCTCACTCCTCCAGCCCACCCAGGGGCTCCCAGAGCCCCCAGGAGCCCCACACTTGCTGTCCAGCACTACCTGCAGAGCTCCAGGCCCTCTCTAACACTCCTCCAGCCCACCCAGGGGCTCCCAGAGCCCCCATGAGCCCCACACTTGCTGTCCAGCACTCCCAGCAGAGCTCCAGGCCCTCTCTCACACTCCTCCAGCCCACCCAGGGGCTCCCAGAGCCCCCAGGAGCCCCACACTTGCTGTCCAGCACTCCCTGAAGAGCTCCAGGGCCTCTCTAACACTCCTCCAGCCCACCCAGGGGCTCCCAGAGACCCACACTTGCTGTCCAGCACTCCCAGCAGAGCTCCAGGCCCTCTGTAAAACTTCTCCAGCCCACCCAGGGGAACCCAGAGCCCCCAGGAGCCCCCCACTTGCTGTCCAGCACTCCCAGCAGAGCTCCAGGCCCTCTCTAACACTCCTCCAGCCCACCCAGGGGCTCCCAGAGCCCCCAGGAGCCCCATATTTGCTGTCCAGCACTCCCAGCAGAGCTCCAGGCCCTCTGTCTCACTCCTCCAGCCCACCCAGGGGCTCCCAGAGCTCCCAGGAGCCCCCCACTTGCTGCCCAGCACTCCCAGCAGAGCTCCAGGCCCTCTCTAACATTCCTCCAGCCCACCCAGGGGCACCCAGAGCCCCCAGGAGCCCCACACTTGCTGTCCAGCACTACCTGCAGAGCTCCAGGACCTCTGTCTCACTCCTCCAGCCCACCCAGGGGCTCCCAGAGCTCCCAGGAGCCCCCCACTTGCTGTCCAGCACTCCCAGCAGAGCTCCAGGACCTCTGTCTCACTCCTCCAGCCCACCCAGGGGCTCCCAGAGCCTGACCTTTGCTGTCCAGCACTCCCAGCAGAGCTCCAGGCCCTCTCTCACACTCCTCCAGCCCACCCAGGGGCTCCCAGAGCCCCCAGGAGCCCCATACTTGCTGTCCAGCACTACCTGCAGAGCTCCAGGCCCTCTCTAACACTCCTCCAGCCCACCCAGGGGCTCCCAGAGCCTTACCTTTGCTGTCCAGCACTCCCAGCAGAGCTCCAGGCCCTCTCTCACAGTCCTCCAGCCCACCCAGGGGCTCCCAGAGCCCCCAGGAGCCCCACACTTGCTGTCCAGCACTCCCAGCAGAGCTCCAGGCCCTCTCTCACACTCCTCCAGCCCACCCAGGGGCTCCCAGAGCCCCCAGGAGCCCCACACTTGCTGTCCAGCACTCCCAGCAGAGCTCCAGGCCCTCTGTCTCACTCCTCCAGCCCACCCAGGGGCTCCCAGAGCCCCCAGGAGCCCCACACTTGCAGTCCAGCACTCCCAGCAGAGCTCCAGGCCCTCTGTCTCACTCCTCCAGCCCACCCAGGGGCTCCCAGAGCCCCCAGGAGTCCCACACTTGCTTTCCAGCACTACCTGCAGAGCTCCAGGCCCTCTCTAACACTCCTCCAGCCCACCCAGGGGCTCACAGAGCCCCCAGGAGCCCCACACTTGCTGTCCAGCACTCCCAGCAGAGCTCCAGGCCCTCTCTCACACTCCTCCAGCCCACCCAGGGGCTCCCAGAGCCCCCAGGAGCCCCACACTTGCTGTCCAGCACTCCCAGCAGAGCTCCAGGACCTCTGTCTCACTCCTCCAGCCCACCCAGGGGCTCCCAGAGCCCCACACTTGCTGTCCAGCATTCCCTGAAGAGCTCCAGGCCCTCTCTAACACTCCTCCAGCCCACCCAGGGGCTCCCAGAGCCCCCAGAAGCCCCCCACTTGCTGTCCAGCACTCCCAGCAGAGCTCCAGGCCCTCTGTCTCACTCCTCCAGCCCACCCAGGGGCTCCCAGAGCCCCCAGGAGCCCCACACTTGCTGTCCAGCACTCCCAGCAGAGCTCCAGGCCCTCTGTCTCACTCCTCCAGCCCACCCAGGGGCTCCCAGAGCCCCCAGGAGCCCCACACTTGCTGTCCAGCACTCCCAGCAGAGCTCCAGGACCTCTGTCTCACTCCTCCAGCCCACCCAGGGGCTCCCAGAGCCCCACACTTGCTGTCCAGCATTCCCTGAAGAGCTCCAGGCCCTCTCTAACACTCCTCCAGCCCACCCAGGGGCTCCCAGAGCCCCCAGAAGCCCCCCACTTGCTGTCCAGCACTCCCAGCAGAGCTCCAGGACCTCTGTCTCACTCCTCCAGCCCACCCAGGGGCTCCCAGAGCCCCACACTTGCTGTCCAGCACTCCCTGAAGAGCTCCAGGCCCTCTCTAACACTCCTCCAGCCCACCCAGGGGCTCCCAGAGCCCCCAGAAGCCCCACACTTGCTGTCCAGCACTCCCAGCAGAGCTCCAGGCCCTCTGTCTCACTCCTCCAGCCCACCCAGGGTCTCCCAGAGCCCCCAGGAGCCCCATATTTGCTGTCCAGCACTCCCAGCAGAGCTCCAGGCCCTCTGTCTCACTCCTCCAGCCCACCCAGGGGCTCCCAGAGCCCCACACTTGCTGTCCAGCACTCCCTGAAGAGCTCCAGGCCCTCTCTAACACTCCTCCAGCCCACCCAGGGGCTACCAGAGCCCCCAGAAGCCCCACACTTGCTGTCCAGCACTCCCAGCAGAGCTCCAGGCCCTCTGTCTCACTCCTCCAGCCCACCCAGGGGCTCCCAGAGCCCCCAGGAGCCCCCCACTTGCTGCCCAGCACTCCCAGCATAGCTCCAGGCCCTCTCTAACACTCCTCCAGCCCACCCAGGGGCTCCCAGAGCCCCCATGAGCCCCACACTTGCTGTCCAGCACTCCCAGCAGAGCTCCAGGCCCTCTCTCACACTCCTCCAGCCCACCCAGGGGCTCCCAGAGCCCCCAGGAGCCCCACACTTGCTGTCCAGCACTCCCAGCAGAGCTCCAGGACCTCTGTCTCACTCCTCCAGCCCACCCAGGGGCTCCCAGAGCCCCACACTTGCTGTCCAGCACTCCCTGAAGAGCTCCAGGGCCTCTCTAACACTCTTCCAGCCCACCCAGGGGCTCCCAGAGACCCACACTTGCTGTCCAGCACTCCCAGCAGAGCTCCAGGCCCTCTGTCACACTTCTCCAGCCCACCCAGGGGCACCCAGAGCCCCCAGGAGCCCCCCACTTGCTGTCCAGCACTCCCAGCAGAGCTCCAGGCCCTCTCTAACACTCCTCCAGCCCACCCAGGGGCTCCCAGAGCCCCCAGGAGCCCCACACTTGCTGTCCAGCACTCCCAGCAGAACTCCAGGCCCTCTGTCTCACTCTCCAGCCCACCCAGGGGCTCCCAGAGCCCCCAGGAGCCCCATATTTGCTGTCCAGCACTCCCAGCAGAGCTCCAGGGCCTCTGTCTCACTCCTCCAGCCCACCCAGGGGCTCCCAGAGCCCCCAGGAGCCCCCCACTTGCTGCCCAGCACTCCCAGCAGAGCTCCAGGCCCTCTCTAACATTCCTCCAGCCCACCCAGGGGCACCCAGAGCCCCCAGGAGCCCCACACTTGCTGTACAGCACTCCCAGCAGAGCTCCAGGCCCTCTCTAACACTCCTCCAGCCCACCCAGGGGCTCCCAGAGCCCCCAGGAGCCCCACACTTGCTGTCCAGCACTCCCAGCAGAGCTCCAGGCCCTCTGTCTCACTCCTCCAGCCCACCCAGGGGCTCCCAGAGCCCCCAGGAGCCCCACACTTGCTGTCCAGCACTACCTGCAGAGCTCCAGGCCCTCTCTAACACTCCTCCAGCCCACCCAGGGGCTCCCAGAGCCCCCATGAGCCCCACACTTGCTGTCCAGCACTCCCAGCAGAGCTCCAGGCCCTCTCTCACACTCCTCCAGCCCACCCAGGGGCTCCCAGAGCCCCCAGGAGCCCCACACTTGCTGTCCAGCACTCCCTGAAGAGCTCCAGGGCCTCTCTAACACTCCTCCAGCCCACCCAGGGGCTCCCAGAGACCCACACTTGCTGTCCAGCACTCCCAGCAGAGCTCCAGGCCCTCTGTAAAACTTCTCCAGCCCACCCAGGGGAACCCAGAGCCCCCAGGAGCCCCCCACTTGCTGTCCAGCACTCCCAGCAGAGCTCCAGGCCCTCTCTAACACTCCTCCAGCCCACCCAGGGGCTCCCAGAGCCCCCAGGAGCCCCATATTTGCTGTCCAGCACTCCCAGCAGAGCTCCAGGCCCTCTGTCTCACTCCTCCAGCCCACCCAGGGGCTCCCAGAGCTCCCAGGAGCCCCCCACTTGCTGCCCAGCACTCCCAGCAGAGCTCCAGGCCCTCTCTAACATTCCTCCAGCCCACCCAGGGGCACCCAGAGCCCCCAGGAGCCCCACACTTGCTGTCCAGCACTACCTGCAGAGCTCCAGGACCTCTGTTTCACTCCTCCAGCCCACCCAGGGGCTCCCAGAGCTCCCAGGAGCCCCCCACTTGCTGTCCAGCACTCCCAGCAGAGCTCCAGGACCTCTGTCTCACTCCTCCAGCCCACCCAGGGGCTCCCAGAGCCTGACCTTTGCTGTCCAGCACTCCCAGCAGAGCTTCAGGCCCTCTCTCACACTCCTCCAGCCCACCCAGGGGCTCCCAGAGCCCCCAGGAGCCCCATACTTGCTGTCCAGCACTACCTGCAGAGCTCCAGGCCCTCTCTAACACTCCTCCAGCCCACCCAGGGGCTCCCAGAGCCTTACCTTTGCTGTCCAGCACTCCCAGCAGAGCTCCAGGCCCTCTCTCACAGTCCTCCAGCCCACCCAGGGGCTCCCAGAGCCCCCAGGAGCCCCACACTTGCTGTCCAGCACTCCCAGCAGAGCTCCAGGCCCTCTCTCACACTCCTCCAGCCCACCCAGGGGCTCCCAGAGCCCCCAGGAGCCCCACACTTGCTGTCCAGCACTCCCAGCAGAGCTCCAGGCCCTCTGTCTCACTCCTCCAGCCCACCCAGGGGCTCCCAGAGCCCCCAGGAGCCCCACACTTGCAGTCCAGCACTCCCAGCAGAGCTCCAGGCCCTCTGTCTCACTCCTCCAGCCCACCCAGGGGCTCCCAGAGCCCCCAGGAGTCCCACACTTGCTTTCCAGCACTACCTGCAGAGCTCCAGGCCCTCTCTCACACTCCTCCAGCCCACCCAGGGGCTCACAGAGCCCCCAGGAGCCCCACACTTGCTGTCCAGCACTCCCAGCAGAGCTCCAGGCCCTCTCTCACACTCCTCCAGCCCACCCAGGGGCTCCCAGAGCCCCCAGGAGCCCCACACTTGCTGTCCAGCACTCCCAGCAGAGCTCCAGGCCCTCTGTCTCACTCCTCCAGCCCACCCAGGGGCTCCCAGAGCCCCCAGGAGCCCCACACTTGCTGTCCAGCACTCCCAGCAGAGCTCCAGGACCTCTGTCTCACTCCTCCAGCCCACCCAGGGGCTCCCAGAGCCCCACACTTGCTGTCCAGCATTCCCTGAAGAGCTCCAGGCCCTCTCTAACACTCCTCCAGCCCACCCAGGGGCTCCCAGAGCCCCCAGAAGCCCCCCACTTGCTGTCCAGCACTCCCAGCAGAGCTCCAGGACCTCTGTCTCACTCCTCCAGCCCACCCAGGGGCTCCCAGAGCCCCACACTTGCTGTCCAGCACTCCCTGAAGAGCTCCAGGCCCTCTCTAACACTCCTCCAGCCCACCCAGGGGCTCCCAGAGCCCCCAGAAGCCCCACACTTGCTGTCCAGCACTCCCAGCAGAGCTCCAGGCCCTCTGTCTCACTCCTCCAGCCCACCCAGGGGCTCCCAGAGCCCCCAGGAGCCCCATATTTGCTGTCCAGCACTCCCAGCAGAGCTCCAGGCCCTCTGTCTCACTCCTCCAGCCCACCCAGGGGCTCCCAGAGCCCCACACTTGCTGTCCAGCACTCCCTGAAGAGCTCCAGGCCCTCTCTAACACTCCTCCAGCCCACCCAGGGGCTCCCAGAGCCCCCAGAAGCCCCACACTTGCTGTCCAGCACTCCCAGCAGAGCTCCAGGCCCTCTGTCTCACTCCTCCAGCCCACCCAGGGGCTCCCAGAGCCCCCAGGAGCCCCATATTTGCTGTCCAGCACTCCCAGCAGAGCTCCAGGCCCTCTGTCTCACTCCTCCAGCCCACCCAGGGGCTCCCAGAGCCCCCAGGAGCCCCCCACTTGCTGCCCAGCACTCCCAGCATAGCTCCAGGCCCTCTCTAACACTCCTCCAGCCCACCCAGGGGCTCCCATAGCCCCCATGAGCCCCACACTTGCTGTCCAGCACTCCCAGCAGAGCTCCAGGCCCTCTCTCACACTCCTCCAGCCCACCCAGGGGCTCCCAGAGCCCCCAGGAGCCCCACACTTGCTGTCCAGCACTCCCAGCAGAGCTCCAGGACCTCTGTCTCACTCCTCCAGCCCACCCAGGGGCTCCCAGAGCCCCACACTTGCTGTCCAGCACTCCCTGAAGAGCTCCAGGGCCTCTCTAACACTCCTCCAGCCCACCCAGGGGCTCCCAGAGACCCACACTTGCTGTCCAGCACTCCCAGCAGAGCTCCAGGCCCTCTGTCACACTTCTCCAGCCCACCCAGGGGCACCCAGAGCCCCCAGGAGCCCCCCACTTGCTGTCCAGCACTCCCAGCAGAGCTCCAGGCCCTCTCTAACACTCCTCCAGCCCACCCAGGGGCTCCCAGAGCCCCCAGGAGCCCCACACTTGCTGTCCAGCACTCCCAGCAGAACTCCAGGCCCTCTGTCTCACTCTCCAGCCCACCCAGGGGCTCCCAGAGCCCCCAGGAGCCCCATATTTGCTGTCCAGCACTCCCAGCAGAGCTCCAGGGCCTCTGTCTCACTCCTCCAGCCCACCCAGGGGCTCCCAGAGCCCCCAGGAGCCCCCCACTTGCTGCCCAGCACTCCCAGCAGAGCTCCAGGCCCTCTCTAACATTCCTCCAGCCCACCCAGGGGCACCCAGAGCCCCCAGGAGCCCCACACTTGCTGTACAGCACTCCCAGCAGAGCTCCAGGCCCTCTGTCTCACTCCTCCAGCCCACCCAGGGGCTCCCAGAGCCCCCAGGAGCCCCACACTTGCTGTCCAGCACTACCTGCAGAGCTCCAGGCCCTCTCTAACACTCCTCCAGCCCACCCAGGGGCTCCCAGAGCCCCCATGAGCCCCACACTTGCTGTCCAGCACTCCCAGCAGAGCTCCAGGCCCTCTCTCACACTCCTCCAGCCCACCCAGGGGCTCCCAGAGCCCCCAGGAGCCCCACACTTGCTGTCCAGCACTCCCTGAAGAGCTCCAGGGCCTCTCTAACACTCCTCCAGCCCACCCAGGGGCTCCCAGAGACCCACACTTGCTGTCCAGCACTCCCAGCAGAGCTCCAGGCCCTCTGTAAAACTTCTCCAGCCCACCCAGGGGAACCCAGAGCCCCCAGGAGCCCCCCACTTGCTGTCCAGCACTCCCAGCAGAGCTCCAGGCCCTCTCTAACACTCCTCCAGCCCACCCAGGGGCTCCCAGAGCCCCCAGGAGCCCCATATTTGCTGTCCAGCACTCCCAGCAGAGCTCCAGGCCCTCTGTCTCACTCCTCCAGCCCACCCAGGGGCTCCCAGAGCTCCCAGGAGCCCCCCACTTGCTGCCCAGCACTCCCAGCAGAGCTCCAGGCCCTCTCTAACATTCCTCCAGCCCACCCAGGGGCACCCAGAGCCCCCAGGAGCCCCACACTTGCTGTCCAGCACTACCTGCAGAGCTCCAGGACCTCTGTCTCACTCCTCCAGCCCACCCAGGGGCTCCCAGAGCTCCCAGGAGCCCCCCACTTGCTGTCCAGCACTCCCAGCAGAGCTCCAGGACCTCTGTCTCACTCCTCCAGCCCACCCAGGGGCTCCCAGAGCCTGACCTTTGCTGTCCAGCACTCCCAGCAG
This sequence comes from Labrus mixtus, assembly GCF_963584025.1. Taxonomy (NCBI): domain Eukaryota; kingdom Metazoa; phylum Chordata; class Actinopteri; order Labriformes; family Labridae; genus Labrus; species Labrus mixtus. The sequence continues at coordinate 43,211 of NW_026870304.1, forward strand.
AGCTTCAGGCCCTCTCTCACACTCCTCCAGCCCACCCAGGGGCTCCCAGAGCCCCCAGGAGCCCCACACTTGCTGTCCAGCACTCCCAGCAGAGCTCCAGGCCCTCTCTCACACTCCTCCAGCCCACCCAGGGGCTCCCAGAGCCCCCAGGAGCCCCACACTTGCTGTCCAGCACTCCCAGCAGAGCTCCAGGCCCTCTGTCTCACTCCTCCAGCCCACCCAGGGGCTCCCAGAGCCCCACACTTGCTGTCCAGCATTCCCTGAAGAGCTCCAGGCCCTCTCTAACACTCCTCCAGCCCACCCAGGGGCTCCCAGAGCCCCCAGGAGCCCCACACTTGCTGTCCAGCACTCCCAGCAGAGCTCCAGGACCTCTGTCTCACTCCTCCAGCCCACCCAGGGGCTCCCAGAGCCCCACACTTGCTGTCCAGCATTCCCTGAAGAGCTCCAGGCCCTCTCTAACACTCCTCCAGCCCACCCAGGGGCTCCCAGAGCCCCCAGAAGCCCCCCACTTGCTGTCCAGCACTCCCAGCAGAGCTCCAGGACCTCTGTCTCACTCCTCCAGCCCACCCAGGGGCTCCCAGAGCCCCACACTTGCTGTCCAGCACTCCCTGAAGAGCTCCAGGCCCTCTCTAACACTCCTCCAGCCCACCCAGGGGCTCCCAGAGCCCCCAGAAGCCCCACACTTGCTGTCCAGCACTCCCAGCAGAGCTCCAGGCCCTCTGTCTCACTCCTCCAGCCCACCCAGGGGCTCCCAGAGCCCCCAGGAGCCCCATATTTGCTGTCCAGCACTCCCAGCAGAGCTCCAGGCCCTCTGTCTCACTCCTCCAGCCCACCCAGGGGCTCCCAGAGCCCCACACTTGCTGTCCAGCACTCCCTGAAGAGCTCCAGGCCCTCTCTAACACTCCTCCAGCCCACCCAGGGGCTCCCAGAGCCCCCAGAAGCCCCACACTTGCTGTCCAGCACTCCCAGCAGAGCTCCAGGCCCTCTGTCTCACTCCTCCAGCCCACCCAGGGGCTCCCAGAGCCCCCAGGAGCCCCATATTTGCTGTCCAGCACTCCCAGCAGAGCTCCAGGCCCTCTGTCTCACTCCTACAGCCCACCCAGGGGCTCCCAGAGCCCCCAGGAGCCCCCCACTTGCTGCCCAGCACTCCCAGCATAGCTCCAGGCCCTCTCTAACACTCCTCCAGCCCACCCAGGGGCTCCCAGAGCCCCCATGAGCCCCACACTTGCTGTCCAGCACTCCCAGCAGAGCTCCAGGCCCTCTCTCACACTCCTCCAGCCCACCCAGGGGCTCCCAGAGCCCCCAGGAGCCCCACACTTGCTGTCCAGCACTCCCAGCAGAGCTCCAGGACCTCTGTCTCACTCCTCCAGCCCACCCAGGGGCTCCCAGAGCCCCACACTTGCTGTCCAGCACTCCCTGAAGAGCTCTAGGGCCTCTCTAACACTCCTCCAGCCCACCCAGGGGCTCCCAGAGACCCACACTTGCTGTCCAGCACTCCCAGCAGAGCTCCAGGCCCTCTGTAAAACTTCTCCAGCCCACCCAGGGGAACCCAGAGCCCCCAGGAGCCCCCCACTTGCTGTCCAGCACTCCCAGCAGAGCTCCAGGCCCTCTCTAACACTCCTCCAGCCCACCCAGGGGCTCCCAGAGCCCCCAGGAGCCCCATATTTGCTGTCCAGCACTCCCAGCAGAGCTCCAGGCCCTCTGTCTCACTCCTCCAGCCCACCCAGGGGCTCCCAGAGCTCCCAGGAGCCCCCCACTTGCTGCCCAGCACTCCCAGCAGAGCTCCAGGCCCTCTCTAACATTCCTCCAGCCCACCCAGGGGCACCCAGAGCCCCCAGGAGCCCCACACTTGCTGTCCAGCACTACCTGCAGAGCTCCAGGACCTCTGTCTCACTCCTCCAGCCCACCCAGGGGCTCCCAGAGCTCCCAGGAGCCCCCCACTTGCTGTCCAGCACTCCCAGCAGAGCTCCAGGACCTCTGTCTCACTCCTCCAGCCCACCCAGGGGCTCCCAGAGCCTGACCTTTGCTGTCCAGCACTCCCAGCAGAGCTCCAGGCCCTATCTCACACTCCTCCAGCCCACCCAGGGGCTCCCAGAGCCCCCAGGAGCCCCATACTTGCTGTCCAGCACTACCTGCAGAGCTCCAGGCCCTCTCTAACACTCCTCCAGCCCACCCAGGGGCTCCCAGAGCCTTACCTTTGCTGTCCAGCACTCCCAGCAGAGCTCCAGGCCCTCTCTCACAGTCCTCCAGCCCACCCAGGGGCTCCCAGAGCCCCCAGGAGCCCCACACTTGCTGTCCAGCACTCCCAGCAGAGCTCCAGGCCCTCTCTCACACTCCTCCAGCCCACCCAGGGGCTCCCAGAGCCCCCAGGAGCCCCACACTTGCTGTCCAGCACTCCCAGCAGAGCTCCAGGCCCTCTGTCTCACTCCTCCAGCCCACCCAGGGGCTCCCAGAGCCCCCAGGAGCCCCACACTTGCAGTCCAGCACTCCCAGCAGAGCTCCAGGCCCTCTGTCTCACTCCTCCAGCCCACCCAGGGGCTCCCAGAGCCCCCAGGAGTCCCACACTTGCTTTCCAGCACTACCTGCAGAGCTCCAGGCCCTCTCTAACACTCCTCCAGCCCACCCAGGGGCTCACAGAGCCCCCAGGAGCCCCACACTTGCTGTCCAGCACTCCCAGCAGAGCTCCAGGCCCTCTCTCACAGTCCTCCAGCCCACCCAGGGGCTCCCAGAGCCCCCAGGAGCCCCACACTTGCTGTCCAGCACTCCCAGCAGAGCTCCAGGACCTCTGTCTCACTCCTCCAGCCCACCCAGGGGCTCCCAGAGCCCCACACTTGCTGTCCAGCACTCCCTGAAGAGCTCCAGGCCCTCTCTAACACTCCTCCAGCCCACCCAGGGGCTCCCAGAGCCCCCAGAAGCCCCACACTTGCTGTCCAGCACTCCCAGCAGAGCTCCAGGCCCTCTGTCTCACTCCTCCAGCCCACCCAGGGGCTCCCAGAGCCCCCAGGAGCCCCATATTTGCTGTCCAGCACTCCCAGCAGAGCTCCAGGCCCTCTGTCTCACTCCTCCAGCCCACCCAGGGGCTCCCAGAGCCCCACACTTGCTGTCCAGCACTCCCTGAAGAGCTCCAGGCCCTCTCTAACACTCCTCCAGCCCACCCAGGGGCTCCCAGAGCCCCCAGAAGCCCCACACTTGCTGTCCAGCACTCCCAGCAGAGCTCCAGGCCCTCTGTCTCACTCCTCCAGCCCACCCAGGGGCTCCCAGAGCCCCCGGAGCCCCATATTTGCTGTCCAGCACTCCCAGCAGAGCTCCAGGCCCTCTGTCTCACTCCTCCAGCCCACCCAGGGGCTCCCAGAGCCCCCAGGAGCCCCCCACTTGCTGCCCAGCACTCCCAGCATAGCTCCAGGCCCTCTCTAACACTCCTCCAGCCCACCCAGGGGCTCCCAGAGCCCCCAGAAGCCCCACACTTGCTGTCCAGCACTCCCAGCAGAGCTCCAGGCCCTCTGTCTCACTCCTCCAGCCCACCCAGGGGCTCCCAGAGCCCCCAGGAGCCCCATATTTGCTGTCCAGCACTCCCAGCAGAGCTCCAGGCCCTCTGTCTCACTCCTCCAGCCCACCCAGGGGCTCCCAGAGCCCCCGGAGCCCCATATTTGCTGTCCAGCACTCCCAGCAGAGCTCCAGGCCCTCTGTCTCACTCCTCCAGCCCACCCAGGGGCTCCCAGAGCCCCCAGGAGCCCCCCACTTGCTGCCCAGCACTCCCAGCATAGCTCCAGGCCCTCTCTAACACTCCTCCAGCCCACCCAGGGGCTCCCAGAGCCCCCAGGAGCCCCACACTTGCTGTCCAGCACTCCCAGCAGAGCTCCAGGCCCTCTCTCACACTCCTCCAGCCCACCCAGGGGCTCCCAGAGCCCCCAGGAGCCCCACACTTGCTGTCCAGCACTCCCAGCAGAGCTCCAGGACCTCTGTCTCACTCCTCCAGCCCACCCAGGGGCTCCCAGAGCCCCACACTTGCTGTCCAGCACTCCCTGAAGAGCTCCAGGGCCTCTCTAACACTCCTCCAGCCCACCCAGGGGCTCCCAGAGACCCACACTTGCTCTCCAGCACTCCCAGCAGAGCTCCAGGCCCTCTGTCACACTTCTCCAGCCCACCCAGGGGCTCCCAGAGCCCCCAGGAGCCCCACACTTGCTGTCCAGCACTCCCTGAAGAGCTCCAGGGCCTCTCTAACACTCCTCCAGCCCACCCAGGGGCTCCCAGAGACCCACACTTGCTGTCCAGCACTCCCAGCAGAGCTCCAGGCCCTCTGTAAAACTTCTCCAGCCCACCCAGGGGAACCCAGAGCCCCCAGGAGCCCCCCACTTGCTGTCCAGCACTCCCAGCAGAGCTCCAGGCCCTCTCTAACACTCCTCCAGCCCACCCAGGGGCTCCCAGAGCCCCCAGGAGCCCCATATTTGCTGTCCAGCACTCCCAGCAGAGCTCCAGGCCCTCTGTCTCACTCCTCCAGCCCACCCAGGGGCTCCCAGAGCTCCCAGGAGCCCCCCACTTGCTGCCCAGCACTCCCAGCAGAGCTCCAGGCCCTCTCTAACATTCCTCCAGCCCACCCAGGGGCACCCAGAGCCCCCAGGAGCCCCACACTTGCTGTCCAGCACTACCTGCAGAGCTCCAGGACCTCTGTCTCACTCCTCCAGCCCACCCAGGGGCTCCCAGAGCTCCCAGGAGCCCCCCACTTGCTGTCCAGCACTCCCAGCAGAGCTCCAGGACCTCTGTCTCACTCCTCCAGCCCACCCAGGGGCTCCCAGAGCCTGACCTTTGCTGTCCAGCACTCCCAGCAGAGCTCCAGGCCCTATCTCACACTCCTCCAGCCCACCCAGGGGCTCCCAGAGCCCCCAGGAGCCCCATACTTGCTGTCCAGCACTACCTGCAGAGCTCCAGGCCCTCTCTAACACTCCTCCAGCCCACCCAGGGGCTCCCAGAGCCTTACCTTTGCTGTCCAGCACTCCCAGCAGAGCTCCAGGCCCTCTCTCACAGTCCTCCAGCCCACCCAGGGGCTCCCAGAGCCCCCAGGAGCCCCACACTTGCTGTCCAGCACTCCCAGCAGAGCTCCAGGCCCTCTCTCACACTCCTCCAGCCCACCCAGGGGCTCCCAGAGCCCCCAGGAGCCCCACACTTGCTGTCCAGCACTCCCAGCAGAGCTCCAGGCCCTCTGTCTCACTCCTCCAGCCCACCCAGGGGCTCCCAGAGCCCCCAGGAGCCCCACACTTGCAGTCCAGCACTCCCAGCAGAGCTCCAGGCCCTCTGTCTCACTCCTCCAGCCCACCCAGGGGCTCCCAGAGCCCCCAGGAGTCCCACACTTGCTTTCCAGCACTACCTGCAGAGCTCCAGGCCCTCTCTAACACTCCTCCAGCCCACCCAGGGGCTCACAGAGCCCCCAGGAGCCCCACACTTGCTGTCCAGCACTCCCAGCAGAGCTCCAGGCCCTCTCTCACACTCCTCCAGCCCACCCAGGGGCTCCCAGAGCCCCCAGGAGCCCCACACTTGCTGTCCAGCACTCCCAGCAGAGCTCCAGGACCTCTGTCTCACTCCTCCAGCCCACCCAGGGGCTCCCAGAGCCCCACACTTGCTGTCCAGCATTCCCTGAAGAGCTCCAGGCCCTCTCTAACACTCCTCCAGCCCACCCAGGGGCTCCCAGAGCCCCCAGAAGCCCCCCACTTGCTGTCCAGCACTCCCAGCAGAGCTCCAGGCCCTCTGTCTCACTCCTCCAGCCCACCCAGGGGCTCCCAGAGCCCCCAGGAGCCCCATATTTGCTGTCCAGCACTCCCAGCAGAGCTCCAGGCCCTCTGTCTCACTCCTCCAGCCCACCCAGGGGCTCCCAGAGCCCCACACTTGCTGTCCAGCACTCCCTGAAGAGCTCCAGGCCCTCTCTAACACTCCTCCAGCCCACCCAGGGGCTACCAGAGCCCCCAGAAGCCCCACACTTGCTGTCCAGCACTCCCAGCAGAGCTCCAGGCCCTCTGTCTCACTCCTCCAGCCCACCCAGGGGCTCCCAGAGCCCCCGGAGCCCCATATTTGCTGTCCAGCACTCCCAGCAGAGCTCCAGGCCCTCTGTCTCACTCCTCCAGCCCACCCAGGGGCTCCCAGAGCCCCCAGGAGCCCCCCACTTGCTGCCCAGCACTCCCAGCATAGCTCCAGGCCCTCTCTAACACTCCTCCAGCCCACCCAGGGGCTCCCAGAGCCCCCATGAGCCCCACACTTGCTGTCCAGCACTCCCAGCAGAGCTCCAGGCCCTCTCTCACACTCCTCCAGCCCACCCAGGGGCTCCCAGAGCCCCCAGGAGCCCCACACTTGCTGTCCAGCACTCCCAGCAGAGCTCCAGGACCTCTGTCTCACTCCTCCAGCCCACCCAGGGGCTCCCAGAGCCCCACACTTGCTGTCCAGCACTCCCTGAAGAGCTCCAGGCCCTCTCTAATACTCCTCCAGCCCACCCAGGGGCTCCCAGAGCCCCCAGGAGCCCCACACTTGCTGTCCAGCACTCCCAGCAGAACTCCAGGCCCTCTGTCTCACTCTCCAGCCCACCCAGGGGCTCCCAGAGCCCCCAGGAGCCCCATATTTGCTGTCCAGCACTCCCAGCAGAGCTCCAGGGCCTCTGTCTCACTCCTCCAGCCCACCCAGGGGCTCCCAGAGCCCCCAGGAGCCCCCCACTTGCTGCCCAGCACTCCCAGCAGAGCTCCAGGCCCTCTCTAACATTCCTCCAGCCCACCCAGGGGCACCCAGAGCCCCCAGGAGCCCCACACTTGCTGTACAGCACTCCCAGCAGAGCTCCAGGCCCTCTCTAACACTCCTCCAGCCCACCCAGGGGCTCCCAGAGCCCCCATGAGCCCCACACTTGCTGTCCAGCACTCCCAGCAGAGCTCCAGGCCCTCTCTCACACTCCTCCAGCCCACCCAGGGGCTCCCAGAGCCCCCAGGAGCCCCACACTTGCTGTCCAGCACTCCCTGAAGAGCTCCAGGGCCTCTCTAACACTCCTCCAGCCCACCCAGGGGCTCCCAGAGACCCACACTTGCTGTCCAGCACTCCCAGCAGAGCTCCAGGCCCTCTCTAACACTCCTCCAGCCCACCCAGGGGCTCCCAGAGCCCCCAGGAGCCCCATATTTGCTGTCCAGCACTCCCAGCAGAGCTCCAGGCCCTCTGTCTCACTCCTCCAGCCCACCCAGGGGCTCCCAGAGCTCCCAGGAGCCCCCCACTTGCTGCCCAGCACTCCCAGCAGAGCTCCAGGCCCTCTCTAACATTCCTCCAGCCCACCCAGGGGCACCCAGAGCCCCCAGGAGCCCCACACTTGCTGTCCAGCACTACCTGCAGAGCTCCAGGCCCTCTGTCTCACTCCTCCAGCCCACCCAGGGGCTCCCAGAGCCCCCAGGAGCCCCATATTTGCTGTCCAGCACTCCCAGCAGAGCTCCAGGCCCTCTGTCTCACTCCTCCAGCCCACCCAGGGGCTCCCAGAGACCCACACTTGCTGTCCAGCACTCCCAGCAGAGCTCCAGGCCCTCTCTAACACTCCTCCAGCCCACCCAGGGGCTCCCAGAGCCCCCAGGAGCCCCACACTTGCTGTCCAGCACTCCCAGCAGAACTCCAGGCCCTCTGTCTCACTCTCCAGCCCACCCAGGGGCTCCCAGAGCCCCCAGGAGCCCCATATTTGCTGTCCAGCACTCCCAGCAGAGCTCCAGGGCCTCTGTCTCACTCCTCCAGCCTACCCAGGGGCTCCCAGAGCCCCCAGGAGCCCCCCACTTGCTGCCCAGCACTCCCAGCAGAGCTCCAGGCCCTCTCTAACATTCCTCCAGCCCACCCAGGGGCACCCAGAGCCCCCAGGAGCCCCACACTTGCTGTACAGCACTCCCAGCAGAGCTCCAGGCCCTCTCTAACACTCCTCCAGCCCACCCAGGGGCTCCCAGAGCCCCCAGGAGCCCCACACTTGCTGTCCAGCACTCCCAGCAGAGCTCCAGGCCCTCTCTAACACTCCTCCAGCCCACCCAGGGGCTCCCAGAGCCTGACCTTTGCTGTCCAGCACTCCCAGCAGAGCTCCAGGCCCTCTGTCTCACTCCTCCAGCCCACCCAGGGGCTCCCAGAGCCCCCAGGAGCCCAACACTTGCTGTCCAGCACTACCTGCAGAGCTCCAGGCCCTCTCTAACACTCATCCAGCCCACCCAGGGGCTCCCAGAGCCCCCAGGAGCCCCACACCTGCTGTCCAGCACTCCCAGCAGAGCTCCAGGCCCTCTCTCACACTCCTCCAGCCCACCCAGGGGCTCCCAGAGCCCCCAGGAGCCCCACACTTGCTGTCCAGCACTCCCAGCATAGCTCCAGGCCCTCTCTAACACTCCTCCAGCCCACCCAGGGGCTCCCAGAGCCCCCAGGAGCCCCACACTTGCTGTCCAGCACTCCCAGCAGAGCTCCAGGCCCTCTCTCACACTCCTCCAGCCCACCCAGGGGCTCCCAGAGCCCCCAGGAGCCCCACACTTGCTGTCCAGCACTCCCAGCAGAGCTCCAGGACCTCTGTCTCACTCCTCCAGCCCACCCAGGGGCTCCCAGAGCCCCACACTTGCTGTCCAGCACTCCCTGAAGAGCTCCAGGGCCTCTCTAACACTCCTCCAGCCCACCCAGGGGCTCCCAGAGACCCACACTTGCTCTCCAGCACTCCCAGCAGAGCTCCAGGCCCTCTGTCACACTTCTCCAGCCCACCCAGGGGCTCCCAGAGCCCCCAGGAGCCCCACACTTGCTGTCCAGCACTCCCTGAAGAGCTCCAGGGCCTCTCTAACACTCCTCCAGCCCACCCAGGGGCTCCCAGAGACCCACACTTGCTGTCCAGCACTCCCAGCAGAGCTCCAGGCCCTCTGTAAAACTTCTCCAGCCCACCCAGGGGAACCCAGAGCCCCCAGGAGCCCCCCACTTGCTGTCCAGCACTCCCAGCAGAGCTCCAGGCCCTCTCTAACACTCCTCCAGCCCACCCAGGGGCTCCCAGAGCCCCCAGGAGCCCCATATTTGCTGTCCAGCACTCCCAGCAGAGCTCCAGGCCCTCTGTCTCACTCCTCCAGCCCACCCAGGGGCTCCCAGAGCTCCCAGGAGCCCCCCACTTGCTGCCCAGCACTCCCAGCAGAGCTCCAGGCCCTCTCTAACATTCCTCCAGCCCACCCAGGGGCACCCAGAGCCCCCAGGAGCCCCACACTTGCTGTCCAGCACTACCTGCAGAGCTCCAGGACCTCTGTCTCACTCCTCCAGCCCACCCAGGGGCTCCCAGAGCCCCCCACTTGCTGTCCAGCACTCCCAGCAGAGCTCCAGGCCCTCTCTAACACTCCTCCAGCCCACCCAGGGTCACCCAGAGCCTGACCTTTGCTGTCCAGCACTTCCTGCAGAGCTCCAGGCCCTCTCTAACACTCCTCCATCTGACTCAGGGGCTCCCAGAGCCTGACCTTTGCTGTCCAGCACTTCCTGCAGAGCTCCAGGCCCTCTCTAACACTCCTCCATCTGACCTAGGGGCTCCCAGAGCCTGACCTTTGCTCTCCAGCACTCCCTGAAGAGCTCCAGGGCCTCTCTAACACTTCTCCATATGACCCAGGGCCACCCAGAGCCCCACACCTGCTGTCCAGCACTCCCTGCAGAGCTCCAGGGCCTCTCTAACACTCCTCCAGCCCACCCAGGGGCTCCCAGAGCCCCACACTTGCTGTCCAGCACTCCCAGCAGAGCTCCAGGCCCTCTCTAACACTCCTCCAGCCCACCCAGGGGCACCCAGAGCCCCCAGGAGCCCCCCACTTGCTGTCCAGCACTCCCAGCAGAGCTCCAGGCCCTCTCTAACACTCCTCCAGCCGACCCAGGGGCTCCCAGAGCCTGACCTTTGCTGTCCAGCACTCCCAGCATAGCTCCAGGCCCTCTCTCACACTCCTCCAGCCCACCCAGGGGCTCCCAGAGCCCCCAGGAGCCCCACACTTGCTGTCCAGCACTACCTGCAGAGCTCCAGGCCCTCTCTAACACTCCTCCAGGCCACCCAGGGGCTCCCAGAGCCCCCAGGAGCCCCACACTTGCTTTCCAGCACTCCCAGCAGAGCTCCAGGCCCTCTCTCACACTCCTCCATCCCACCCAGGGGCTCCCAGAGCCCCCAGGAGCCCCACACTTGCTGTCCAGCACTCCCAGCAGAGCTCCAGGCCCTCTGTCTCACTCCTCCAGCCCACCCAGGGGCTCCCAGAGCCCCCAGGAGCCCCACACTTGCTGTCCAGCACTCCCAGCAGAGCTCCAGGCCCTCTGTCTCACTCCTCCAGCCCACCCAGGGGCTCCCAGAGCCCCCAGGAGCCCCACACTTGCTGTCCTGCACTACCTGCAGAGCTCCAGGCCCTCTCTAACACTCCTCCAGCCCACCCAGGGGCTCACAGAGCCCCAAGAAGCCCCACACTTGCTGTCCAGCACTCCCAGCAGAGCTCCAGGCCCTCTATCTCACTCCTCCAGCCCACCCAGGGGCTCCCAGAGCCCCCCACTTGCTGTCCAGCACTCCCAGCAGAGCTCCAGGCCCTCTCTAACACTCCTCCAGCCCACCCAGGGGCACCCAGAGCTTCCAGGAGCCCCCCACTTGCTGTCCAGCACTCCCAGCAGAGCTCCAGGCCCTCTCTAACACTCCTCCAGCCCACCCAGGGGCTCCCAGAGCCTGACCTTTGCTGTCCAGCACTCCCAGCAGAGCTCCAGGCCCTCTCTCACACTCCTCCAGCCCACCCAGGGGCTCCCAGAGCCCCCAGGAGCCCCACACTTGCTGTCCAGCACTACCTGCAGAGCTCAAGGCCCTCTCTCACACTCCTCCAGCCCACCCAGGGGCTCCCAGAGCCTGACCTTTGCTGTCCAGCACTCCCAGCAGAGCTCCAGGCCCTCTCTAACACTCCTCCAGCCCACCCAGGGGCTCCCAGAGCCTGACCTTTGCTGTCCAGCACTCCCAGCAGAGCTCAAGGCCCTCTCTCACACTCCTCCAGCCCACCCAGGGGCTCCCAGAGCCCCCAGGAGCCCCACACTTGCTGTCCAGCACTCCCAGCAGAGCTCCAGGCCCTCTCTCACACTCCTCCAGCCCACCCAGGGGCTCCCAGAGCCCCCAGGAGCCCCACACTTAGTCTCCAGCACTGCCTACAGAGCTCCAGGCCCTCTCTAACACTCCTCCAGCCCACCCAGGGTCACCCAGAGCCTGACCTTTGCTGTCCAGCACTCCCTGCAGAGCTCCAGGCCCTCTCTAACACTCCGCCATCTGACTCAGGGGCTCCCAGAGCCTGACCTTTGCTGTCCAGCACTTCCTGCAGAGCTCCAGGCCCTCTCTAACACTCCTCCATCTGACTCAGGGGCTCCCAGAGCCTGACCTTTGCTGTCCAGCACTTCCTGCAGAGCTCCAGGCCCTCTCTAACACTCCTCCATCTGACCTAGGGGCTCCCAGAGCCTGACCTTTGCTCTCCAGCACTCCCTGAAGAGCTCCAGGGCCTCTCTAACACTTCTCCATATGACCCAGGGCCACCCAGAGCCCCACACTTGCTGTCCAGCACTCCCATCAGAGCTCCAGGCCCTCTCTCACAACACTCCTCCATCTGACTCAGGGGCTCCCAGAGCCTGACCTTTGCTGTCCAGCACTCCCAGCAGAGCTCCAGGCCCTCTCTAACACTCCTCCAGCCCACCCAGGGGCTCCCAGAGCCCCCATGAGCCCCACACTTGCTGTCCAGCACTCCCAGCAGAGCTCCAGGCCCTCTGTCTCACTCCTCCAGCCCACCCAGGGGTTCCCAGAGCCCCCAGTAGCCCCACACTTGATGTCCAGCACTACCTGCAGAGCTCCAGGCCCTCTCTAACACTCCTCCAGCCCACCCAGGGGCTCCCAGAGCCCCCAGGAGCCCCACACTTGCTGTCCAGCACTCCCAGCAGAGCTCCAGGCCCTCTGTCTCACTCCTCCAGCCCACCTAGGGGTTCCCAGAGCCCCCAGGAGCCCCACACTTGCTGTCCAGCACTACCTGCAGAACTCCAGGCCCTCTCTAACACTCCTCCAGCCCACCCAGGGGCTCCCAGAGCCTGACCTTTGCTGTCCAGCACTCCCAGCAGAGCTCCAGGACCTCTGTCTCACTCCTCCAGCCCACCCAGGGGCTCCCAGAGCCTGACCTTTGCTGTCCAGCACTCCCAGCAGAGCTCCAGGCCCTCTGTCTCACTCCTCCAGCCCACCCAGGGGCTCCCAGAGCCCCCAGGAGCCCCACACTTGCTGTCCAGCACTACCTGCAGAGCTCCAGGCCCTCTCTAACACTCATCCAGCCCACCCAGTGGCTCCCAGAGCCCCCAGGAGCCCCACACCTGCTGTCCAGCACTCCCAGCAGAGCTCCAGGCCCTCTCTAACACTCCTCCAGCCCACCCAGGGGCTCCCAGAGCCCCCAGGAGCCCCACACTTGCTGTCCAGCACTCCCAGCAGAGCTCCAGGCCCTCTGTCTCACTCCTCCAGCCCACCCAGGGGCTCCCAGAGCCCCCAGGAGCCCCACACTTGCAGTCCAGCACTCCCAGCAGAGCTCCAGGCCCTCTCTCACACTCCTCCAGCCCACCCAGGGGCTCCCAGAGCCCCCAGGAGCCCCACACTTGCTGTCCAGCACTACCTGCAGAGCTCCAGGCCCTCTCTCACACTCCTCCAGCCCACCCAGGGGCTCCCAGAGCCTGACCTTTGCTGTCCAGCACTCCCAGCAGAGCTCCAGGCCCTCTCTAACACTCCTCCAGCCCACCCAGGGGCTCCTAGAGCCCCCAGGAGCCCCACACTTGCTGTCCAGCACTACCTGCAGAGCTCCAGGCCCTCTCTAACACTCCTCCAGCCCACCCAGGGTCACCCAGAGCCTGACCTTTGCTGTCCAGCACTTCCTGCAGAGCTCCAGGCCCTCTCTAACACTCCTCCATCTGACTCAGGGGCTCCCAGAGCCTGACCTTTGCTGTCCAGCACTTCCTGCAGAGCTCCAGGCCCTCTCTAACACTCCTCCATCTGACCTAGGGGCTCCCAGAGCCTGACCTTTGCTGTCCAGCACAACCTGCAGAGCTCCAGGCCCACTCTAACACTCCTCCATCTGACCTAGGGGCTCCCAGAGCCTGACCTTTGCTCTCCAGCACTCCCTGAAGAGATCCAGGGCCTCTCTAACACTTCTCCATATGACCCAGGGCCACCCAGAGCCCCACACTTGCTGTCCAGCACTCCCTGCAGAGCTCCAGGGCCTCTCTAACACTCCTCCAGCCCACCCAGGGGCTCCCAGAGCCCCACACTTGCTGTCCAGAACAACCTGCAGAGCTCCAGGCCCTCTCTAACACTCCTCCATCTGACCTAGGGGCTCCCAGAGCCTGACCTTTGCTCTCCAGCACTCCCTGAAGAGCTCCAGGGCCTCTCTAACACTTCTCCATCCGACCCAGGGCCACCCAGAGCCCCACACTTGCTGTCCAGCACTCCCTGCAGAGCTCCAGGGCCTCTCTAACACTCCTCCAGCCCACCCAGGGGCTCCCAGAGCCCCACACTTGCTGTCCAGCACTCCCACCAGAGCTCCAGGCCTTCTGTCTCACTCCTCCAGCCCACCCAGGGGCTCCCAGAGCCCCCAGGAGCCCCACACTTAGTCTCCAGCACTACCTGCAGAGCTCCAGGCCCTCTCTCACACTCCTCCAGCCCACCCAGGGGCTCCCAGAGCCCCCAGGAGCCCCCCACTTGCTGTCCAGCACTCCCAGCAGAGCTCCAGGCCCTCTCTAACACTCCTCCAGCCCACCCAGGGTCACCCAGAGCCTGACCTTTGCTGTCCAGCACTTCCTGCAGAGCTCCAGGCCCTCTCTAACACTCCTCCATCTGACTCAGGGGCTCCCAGAGCCTGACCTTTGCTGTCCAGCACTTCCTGCAGAGCTCCAGGCCCTCTCTAACACTCCTCCATCTGACCTAGGGGCTCCCAGAGCCTGACCTTTGCGCTCCAGCACTCCCTGAAGAGCTCCAGGGCCTCTCTAACACTTATCCATATGACCCAGGGCCACCCAGAGCCCCACACCTGCTGTCCAGCACTCCCTGCAGAGCTCCAGGGCCTCTCTAACACTCCTCCAGCCCACCCAGGGGCTCCCAGAGCCCCACACTTGCTGTCCAGCACTCCCAGCAGAGCTCCAGGCCCTCTCTAACACTCCTCCAGCCCACCCAGGGGCACCCAGAGCCCCCAGGAGCCCCCCACTTGCTGTCCAGCACTCCCAGCAGAGCTCCAGGCCCTCTCTAACACTCCTCCAGCCCACCCAGGGGCTCCCAGAGCCCCCAGGAGCCCCACACTTGCTGTCCAGCACTCCCAGCAGAACTCCAGGCCCTCTGTCTCACTCTCCAGCCCACCCAGGGGCTCCCAGAGCCCCCAGGAGCCCCATATTTGCTGTCCAGCACTCCCAGCAGAGCTCCAGGGCCTCTGTCTCACTCCTCCAGCCTACCCAGGGGCTCCCAGAGCCCCCAGGAGCCCCCCACTTGCTGCCCAGCACTCCCAGCAGAGCTCCAGGCCCTCTCTAACATTCCTCCAGCCCACCCAGGGGCACCCAGAGCCCCCAGGAGCCCCACACTTGCTGTACAGCACTCCCAGCAGAGCTCCAGGCCCTCTCTAACACTCCTCCAGCCCACCCAGGGGCTCCCAGAGCCCCCAGGAGCCCCACACTTGCTGTCCAGCACTCCCAGCAGAGCTCCAGGCCCTCTCTAACACTCCTCCAGCCCACCCAGGGGCTCCCAGAGCCTGACCTTTGCTGTCCAGCACTCCCAGCAGAGCTCCAGGCCCTCTGTCTCACTCCTCCAGCCCACCCAGGGGCTCCCAGAGCCCCCAGGAGCCCAACACTTGCTGTCCAGCACTACCTGCAGAGCTCCAGGCCCTCTCTAACACTCATCCAGCCCACCCAGGGGCTCCCAGAGCCCCCAGGAGCCCCACACCTGCTGTCCAGCACTCCCAGCAGAGCTCCAGGCCCTCTCTCACACTCCTCCAGCCCACCCAGGGGCTCCCAGAGCCCCCAGGAGCCCCACACTTGCTGTCCAGCACTCCCAGCATAGCTCCAGGCCCTCTCTAACACTCCTCCAGCCCACCCAGGGGCTCCCAGAGCCCCCAGGAGCCCCACACTTGCTGTCCAGCACTCCCAGCAGAGCTCCAGGCCCTCTCTCACACTCCTCCAGCCCACCCAGGGGCTCCCAGAGCCCCCAGGAGCCCCACACTTGCTGTCCAGCACTCCCAGCAGAGCTCCAGGACCTCTGTCTCACTCCTCCAGCCCACCCAGGGGCTCCCAGAGCCCCACACTTGCTGTCCAGCACTCCCTGAAGAGCTCCAGGGCCTCTCTAACACTCCTCCAGCCCACCCAGGGGCTCCCAGAGACCCACACTTGCTCTCCAGCACTCCCAGCAGAGCTCCAGGCCCTCTGTCACACTTCTCCAGCCCACCCAGGGGCTCCCAGAGCCCCCAGGAGCCCCACACTTGCTGTCCAGCACTCCCTGAAGAGCTCCAGGGCCTCTCTAACACTCCTCCAGCCCACCCAGGGGCTCCCAGAGACCCACACTTGCTGTCCAGCACTCCCAGCAGAGCTCCAGGCCCTCTGTAAAACTTCTCCAGCCCACCCAGGGGAACCCAGAGCCCCCAGGAGCCCCCCACTTGCTGTCCAGCACTCCCAGCAGAGCTCCAGGCCCTCTCTAACACTCCTCCAGCCCACCCAGGGGCTCCCAGAGCCCCCAGGAGCCCCATATTTGCTGTCCAGCACTCCCAGCAGAGCTCCAGGCCCTCTGTCTCACTCCTCCAGCCCACCCAGGGGCTCCCAGAGCTCCCAGGAGCCCCCCACTTGCTGCCCAGCACTCCCAGCAGAGCTCCAGGCCCTCTCTAACATTCCTCCAGCCCACCCAGGGGCACCCAGAGCCCCCAGGAGCCCCACACTTGCTGTCCAGCACTACCTGCAGAGCTCCAGGACCTCTGTCTCACTCCTCCAGCCCACCCAGGGGCTCCCAGAGCCCCCCACTTGCTGTCCAGCACTCCCAGCAGAGCTCCAGGCCCTCTCTAACACTCCTCCAGCCCACCCAGGGTCACCCAGAGCCTGACCTTTGCTGTCCAGCACTTCCTGCAGAGCTCCAGGCCCTCTCTAACACTCCTCCATCTGACTCAGGGGCTCCCAGAGCCTGACCTTTGCTGTCCAGCACTTCCTGCAGAGCTCCAGGCCCTCTCTAACACTCCTCCATCTGACCTAGGGGCTCCCAGAGCCTGACCTTTGCTCTCCAGCACTCCCTGAAGAGCTCCAGGGCCTCTCTAACACTTCTCCATATGACCCAGGGCCACCCAGAGCCCCACACCTGCTGTCCAGCACTCCCTGCAGAGCTCCAGGGCCTCTCTAACACTCCTCCAGCCCACCCAGGGGCTCCCAGAGCCCCACACTTGCTGTCCAGCACTCCCAGCAGAGCTCCAGGCCCTCTCTAACACTCCTCCAGCCCACCCAGGGGCACCCAGAGCCCCCAGGAGCCCCCCACTTGCTGTCCAGCACTCCCAGCAGAGCTCCAGGCCCTCTCTAACACTCCTCCAGCCGACCCAGGGGCTCCCAGAGCCTGACCTTTGCTGTCCAGCACTCCCAGCATAGCTCCAGGCCCTCTCTCACACTCCTCCAGCCCACCCAGGGGCTCCCAGAGCCCCCAGGAGCCCCACACTTGCTGTCCAGCACTACCTGCAGAGCTCCAGGCCCTCTCTAACACTCCTCCAGGCCACCCAGGGGCTCCCAGAGCCCCCAGGAGCCCCACACTTGCTTTCCAGCACTCCCAGCAGAGCTCCAGGCCCTCTCTCACACTCCTCCATCCCACCCAGGGGCTCCCAGAGCCCCCAGGAGCCCCACACTTGCTGTCCAGCACTCCCAGCAGAGCTCCAGGCCCTCTGTCTCACTCCTCCAGCCCACCCAGGGGCTCCCAGAGCCCCCAGGAGCCCCACACTTGCTGTCCAGCACTCCCAGCAGAGCTCCAGGCCCTCTGTCTCACTCCTCCAGCCCACCCAGGGGCTCCCAGAGCCCCCAGGAGCCCCACACTTGCTGTCCTGCACTACCTGCAGAGCTCCAGGCCCTCTCTAACACTCCTCCAGCCCACCCAGGGGCTCACAGAGCCCCAAGAAGCCCCACACTTGCTGTCCAGCACTCCCAGCAGAGCTCCAGGCCCTCTATCTCACTCCTCCAGCCCACCCAGGGGCTCCCAGAGCCCCCCACTTGCTGTCCAGCACTCCCAGCAGAGCTCCAGGCCCTCTCTAACACTCCTCCAGCCCACCCAGGGGCACCCAGAGCTTCCAGGAGCCCCCCACTTGCTGTCCAGCACTCCCAGCAGAGCTCCAGGCCCTCTCTAACACTCCTCCAGCCCACCCAGGGGCTCCCAGAGCCTGACCTTTGCTGTCCAGCACTCCCAGCAGAGCTCCAGGCCCTCTCTCACACTCCTCCAGCCCACCCAGGGGCTCCCAGAGCCCCCAGGAGCCCCACACTTGCTGTCCAGCACTACCTGCAGAGCTCAAGGCCCTCTCTCACACTCCTCCAGCCCACCCAGGGGCTCCCAGAGCCTGACCTTTGCTGTCCAGCACTCCCAGCAGAGCTCCAGGCCCTCTCTAACACTCCTCCAGCCCACCCAGGGGCTCCCAGAGCCTGACCTTTGCTGTCCAGCACTCCCAGCAGAGCTCAAGGCCCTCTCTCACACTCCTCCAGCCCACCCAGGGGCTCCCAGAGCCCCCAGGAGCCCCACACTTGCTGTCCAGCACTCCCAGCAGAGCTCCAGGCCCTCTCTCACACTCCTCCAGCCCACCCAGGGGCTCCCAGAGCCCCCAGGAGCCCCACACTTAGTCTCCAGCACTGCCTACAGAGCTCCAGGCCCTCTCTAACACTCCTCCAGCCCACCCAGGGTCACCCAGAGCCTGACCTTTGCTGTCCAGCACTCCCTGCAGAGCTCCAGGCCCTCTCTAACACTCCGCCATCTGACTCAGGGGCTCCCAGAGCCTGACCTTTGCTGTCCAGCACTTCCTGCAGAGCTCCAGGCCCTCTCTAACACTCCTCCATCTGACTCAGGGGCTCCCAGAGCCTGACCTTTGCTGTCCAGCACTTCCTGCAGAGCTCCAGGCCCTCTCTAACACTCCTCCATCTGACCTAGGGGCTCCCAGAGCCTGACCTTTGCTCTCCAGCACTCCCTGAAGAGCTCCAGGGCCTCTCTAACACTTCTCCATATGACCCAGGGCCACCCAGAGCCCCACACTTGCTGTCCAGCACTCCCATCAGAGCTCCAGGCCCTCTCTCACAACACTCCTCCATCTGACTCAGGGGCTCCCAGAGCCTGACCTTTGCTGTCCAGCACTCCCAGCAGAGCTCCAGGCCCTCTCTAACACTCCTCCAGCCCACCCAGGGGCTCCCAGAGCCCCCATGAGCCCCACACTTGCTGTCCAGCACTCCCAGCAGAGCTCCAGGCCCTCTGTCTCACTCCTCCAGCCCACCCAGGGGTTCCCAGAGCCCCCAGTAGCCCCACACTTGATGTCCAGCACTACCTGCAGAGCTCCAGGCCCTCTCTAACACTCCTCCAGCCCACCCAGGGGCTCCCAGAGCCCCCAGGAGCCCCACACTTGCTGTCCAGCACTCCCAGCAGAGCTCCAGGCCCTCTGTCTCACTCCTCCAGCCCACCTAGGGGTTCCCAGAGCCCCCAGGAGCCCCACACTTGCTGTCCAGCACTACCTGCAGAACTCCAGGCCCTCTCTAACACTCCTCCAGCCCACCCAGGGGCTCCCAGAGCCTGACCTTTGCTGTCCAGCACTCCCAGCAGAGCTCCAGGACCTCTGTCTCACTCCTCCAGCCCACCCAGGGGCTCCCAGAGCCTGACCTTTGCTGTCCAGCACTCCCAGCAGAGCTCCAGGCCCTCTGTCTCACTCCTCCAGCCCACCCAGGGGCTCCCAGAGCCCCCAGGAGCCCCACACTTGCTGTCCAGCACTACCTGCAGAGCTCCAGGCCCTCTCTAACACTCATCCAGCCCACCCAGTGGCTCCCAGAGCCCCCAGGAGCCCCACACCTGCTGTCCAGCACTCCCAGCAGAGCTCCAGGCCCTCTCTAACACTCCTCCAGCCCACCCAGGGGCTCCCAGAGCCCCCAGGAGCCCCACACTTGCTGTCCAGCACTCCCAGCAGAGCTCCAGGCCCTCTGTCTCACTCCTCCAGCCCACCCAGGGGCTCCCAGAGCCCCCAGGAGCCCCACACTTGCAGTCCAGCACTCCCAGCAGAGCTCCAGGCCCTCTCTCACACTCCTCCAGCCCACCCAGGGGCTCCCAGAGCCCCCAGGAGCCCCACACTTGCTGTCCAGCACTACCTGCAGAGCTCCAGGCCCTCTCTCACACTCCTCCAGCCCACCCAGGGGCTCCCAGAGCCTGACCTTTGCTGTCCAGCACTCCCAGCAGAGCTCCAGGCCCTCTCTAACACTCCTCCAGCCCACCCAGGGGCTCCTAGAGCCCCCAGGAGCCCCACACTTGCTGTCCAGCACTACCTGCAGAGCTCCAGGCCCTCTCTAACACTCCTCCAGCCCACCCAGGGTCACCCAGAGCCTGACCTTTGCTGTCCAGCACTTCCTGCAGAGCTCCAGGCCCTCTCTAACACTCCTCCATCTGACTCAGGGGCTCCCAGAGCCTGACCTTTGCTGTCCAGCACTTCCTGCAGAGCTCCAGGCCCTCTCTAACACTCCTCCATCTGACCTAGGGGCTCCCAGAGCCTGACCTTTGCTGTCCAGCACAACCTGCAGAGCTCCAGGCCCACTCTAACACTCCTCCATCTGACCTAGGGGCTCCCAGAGCCTGACCTTTGCTCTCCAGCACTCCCTGAAGAGATCCAGGGCCTCTCTAACACTTCTCCATATGACCCAGGGCCACCCAGAGCCCCACACTTGCTGTCCAGCACTCCCTGCAGAGCTCCAGGGCCTCTCTAACACTCCTCCAGCCCACCCAGGGGCTCCCAGAGCCCCACACTTGCTGTCCAGAACAACCTGCAGAGCTCCAGGCCCTCTCTAACACTCCTCCATCTGACCTAGGGGCTCCCAGAGCCTGACCTTTGCTCTCCAGCACTCCCTGAAGAGCTCCAGGGCCTCTCTAACACTTCTCCATCCGACCCAGGGCCACCCAGAGCCCCACACTTGCTGTCCAGCACTCCCTGCAGAGCTCCAGGGCCTCTCTAACACTCCTCCAGCCCACCCAGGGGCTCCCAGAGCCCCACACTTGCTGTCCAGCACTCCCACCAGAGCTCCAGGCCTTCTGTCTCACTCCTCCAGCCCACCCAGGGGCTCCCAGAGCCCCCAGGAGCCCCACACTTAGTCTCCAGCACTACCTGCAGAGCTCCAGGCCCTCTCTCACACTCCTCCAGCCCACCCAGGGGCTCCCAGAGCCCCCAGGAGCCCCCCACTTGCTGTCCAGCACTCCCAGCAGAGCTCCAGGCCCTCTCTAACACTCCTCCAGCCCACCCAGGGTCACCCAGAGCCTGACCTTTGCTGTCCAGCACTTCCTGCAGAGCTCCAGGCCCTCTCTAACACTCCTCCATCTGACTCAGGGGCTCCCAGAGCCTGACCTTTGCTGTCCAGCACTTCCTGCAGAGCTCCAGGCCCTCTCTAACACTCCTCCATCTGACCTAGGGGCTCCCAGAGCCTGACCTTTGCGCTCCAGCACTCCCTGAAGAGCTCCAGGGCCTCTCTAACACTTATCCATATGACCCAGGGCCACCCAGAGCCCCACACCTGCTGTCCAGCACTCCCTGCAGAGCTCCAGGGCCTCTCTAACACTCCTCCAGCCCACCCAGGGGCTCCCAGAGCCCCACACTTGCTGTCCAGCACTCCCAGCAGAGCTCCAGGCCCTCTCTAACACTCCTCCAGCCCACCCAGGGGCACCCAGAGCCCCCAGGAGCCCCCCACTTGCTGTCCAGCACTCCCAGCAGAGCTCCAGGCCCTCTCTAACACTCCTCCAGCCGACCCAGGGGCTCCCAGAGCCTGACCTTTGCTGTCCAGCACTCCCAGCATAGCTCCAGGCCCTCTCTCACACTCCTCCAGCCCACCCAGGGGCTCCCAGAGCCCCCAGGAGCCCCACACTTGCTGTCCAGCACTACCTGCAGAGCTCCAGGCCCTCTCTAACACTCCTCCAGGCCACCCAGGGGCTCCCAGAGCCCCCAGGAGCCCCACACTTGCTTTCCAGCACTCCCAGCAGAGCTCCAGGCCCTCTCTCACACTCCTCCAGCCCACCCAGGGGCTCCCAGAGCCCCCAGGAGCCCCACACTTGCTGTCCAGCACTACCTGCAGAGCTCCAGGCCCTCTCTAACACTCCTCCAGCCCACCCAGGGTCACCCAGAGCCTGACCTTTGCTGTCCAGCACTCCCTGCAGAGCTCCAGGCCCTCTCTAACACTCCGCCATCTGACTCAGGGGCTCCCAGAGCCTGACCTTTGCTGTCCAGCACTTCCTGCAGAGCTCCAGGCCCTCTCTAACACTCCTCCATCTGACTCAGGGGCTCCCAGAGCCTGACCTTTGCTGTCCAGCACTTCCTGCAGAGCTCCAGGCCCTCTCTAACACTCCTCCATCTGACCTAGGGGCTCCCAGAGCCTGACCTTTGCTCTCCAGCACTCCCTGAAGAGCTCCAGGGCCTCTCTAACACTTCTCCATATGACCCAGGGCCACCCAGAGCCCCACACTTGCTGTCCAGCACTCCCATCAGAGCTCCAGGCCCTCTCTCACAACACTCCTCCATCTGACTCAGGGGCTCCCAGAGCCTGACCTTTGCTGTCCAGCACTCCCAGCAGAGCTCCAGGCCCTCTCTAACACTCCTCCAGCCCACCCAGGGGCTCTGGGAGCCCCCATGAGCCCCACACTTGCTGTCCAGCACTCCCAGCAGAGCTCCAGGCCCTCTGTCTCACTCCTCCAGCCCACCCAGGGGTTCCCAGAGCCCCCAGGAGCCCCACACTTGATGTCCAGCACTACCTGCAGAGCTCCAGGCCCTCTCTAACACTCCTCCAGCCCACCCAGGGTCACCCAGAGCCTGACCTTTGCTGTCCAGCACTTCCTGCAGAGCTCCAGGCCCTCTCTAACACTCCTCCATCTGACTCAGGGGCTCCCAGAGCCTGACCTTTGCTGTCCAGCACTTCCTGCAGAGCTCCAGGCCCTCTCTAACACTCCTCCATCTGACCTAGGGGCTCCCAGAGCCTGACCTTTGCTGTCCAGAACAACCTGCAGAGCTCCAGGCCCTCTCTAACACTCCTCCATCTGACCTAGGGGCTCCCAGAGCCTGACCTTTGCTCTCCAGCACTCCCTGAAGAGCTCCAGGGCCTCTCTAACACTTCTCCATCCGACCCAGGGCCACCCAGAGCCCCACACTTGCTGTCCAGCACTCCCTGCAGAGCTCCAGGGCCTCTCTAACACTCCTCCAGCCCACCCAGGGGCTCCCAGAGCCCCACACTTGCTGTCCAGCACTCCCAGCAGAGCTCCAGGCCCTCTGTCACACTCCTCCAGCCCACCCAAGGGCTCCCAGAGCCCCCAGGAGCCCCACACTTGCTGTCCAGCACTACCTGCAGAGCTCCAGGCCCTCTCTAACACTCCTCCAGCCCACCCAGGGGCTCCCAGAGCCTGACCTTTGCTGTCCAGCACTCCCAACAGAGCTCCAGGCCCTCTCTCACACTGCTCTAGCCCACACAGGGGCTCCCAGAGCCCCCTAGGACTCCCACACTTGCTGTCCAGCACTACCTGCAGAGCTCCAGGCCCTCTCTCACACTCCTCCAGCCCACCCAGGGGCTCCCAGAGCCCCCATGAGCCCCACACTTGCTGTCCAGCACTCCCAGCAGAGCTCCAGGCCCTCTGTCACACTTCTCCAGCCCACCCAGGGGCACCCAGAGCCCCCAGGAGCCCCCCACTTGCTGTCCAGCACTCCCAGCAGAGCTCCAGGCCCTCTGTAATACTTCTCCAGCCTACCCAGGGGCTCCCAGAGCCCCCAGGAGCCCCACACTTGCTGTCCAGCACTCCCAGCAGTGCTCCAGGCCCTCTGTCTCACTCCTCCAGCCCACCCAGGGGTTCCCAGAGCCCCCAGGAGCCCCACACTTGCTGTCCAGCACTACCTGCAGAGCTCCAGGCCCTCTCTAACACTCCTCCAGCCCACCCAGGGGCTCCCAGAGCCCCCAGGAGCCCCACACTTGCTGTCCAGCACTAACTGCAGAGCTCCAGGCCCTCTCTAACACTCCTCCAGCCCACCCAGGGGCTCCCAGAGCCTGACCTTTGCTGTCCAGCACTCCCAGCAGAGCTCCAGGCCCTCTCTCACACTCCTCCAGCCCACCCAGAGGCTCCCAGAGCCCCCAGGAGCCCCACACTTGCTGTCCAGCACTCCCAGCAGAGCTCCAGGCCCTCTGTCTCACTCTTCCAGCCCACCCAGGGGCTCCCAGAGCCCCCAGGAGCCCCACACTTAGTCTCCAGCACTGCCTGCAGAGCTCCAGGCCCTCTCTAACACTCCTCCAGCCAACCCAGGGGCTCCCAGAGCCTGACCTTTGCTGTCCAGCACTCCCAGCAGAGCTCCAGGCCCTCTCTCACACTCCTCCAGCCCACCCAGGGGCTCCCAGAGCCCCCAGGAGCCCCACACTTGCTGTCCAGCACTACCTGCAGAGCTCCAGGCCCTCTCTAACACTCATCCAGCCCACCCAGGGGCTCCCAGAGCCCCCAGGAGCCCCACACTTGCTGTCCAGCACTCCCAGCAGAGCTCCAGGCCCTCTGTCTCACTCCTCCAGCCCACCCAGGGGCTCCCAGAGCCCCCATGAGCCCCACACTTGCTGTCCAGCACTCCCAGCAGAGCTCCAGGCCCTCTGTCACACTTCTCCAGCCCACCCAGGGGCACCCAGAGCCCCCAGGAGCCCCCCACTTGCTGTCCAGCACTCCCAGCAGAGCTCCAGGCCCTCTGTAATACTTCTCCAGCCTACCCAGGGGCTCCCAGAGCCCCCAGGAGCCCCACACTTGCTGTCCAGCACTCCCAGCAGTGCTCCAGGCCCTCTGTCTCACTCCTCCAGCCCACCCAGGGGTTCCCAGAGCCCCCAGGAGCCCCACACTTGCTGTCCAGCACTACCTGCAGAGCTCCAGGCCCTCTCTAACACTCCTCCAGCCCACCCAGGGGCTCCCAGAGCCCCCAGGAGCCCCACACTTGCTGTCCAGCACTAACTGCAGAGCTCCAGGCCCTCTCTAACACTCCTCCAGCCCACCCAGGGGCTCCCAGAGCCTGACCTTTGCTGTCCAGCACTCCCAGCAGAGCTCCAGGCCCTCTCTCACACTCCTCCAGCCCACCCAGAGGCTCCCAGAGCCCCCAGGAGCCCCACACTTGCTGTCCAGCACTCCCAGCAGAGCTCCAGGCCCTCTGTCTCACTCTTCCAGCCCACCCAGGGGCTCCCAGAGCCCCCAGGAGCCCCACACTTAGTCTCCAGCACTGCCTGCAGAGCTCCAGGCCCTCTCTAACACTCCTCCAGCCAACCCAGGGGCTCCCAGAGCCTGACCTTTGCTGTCCAGCACTCCCAGCAGAGCTCCAGGCCCTCTCTCACACTCCTCCAGCCCACCCAGGGGCTCCCAGAGCCCCCAGGAGCCCCACACTTGCTGTCCAGCACTACCTGCAGAGCTCCAGGCCCTCTCTAACACTCATCCAGCCCACCCAGGGGCTCCCAGAGCCCCCAGGAGCCCCACACTTGCTGTCCAGCACTCCCAGCAGAGCTCCAGGCCCTCTGTCTCACTCCTCCAGCCCACCCAAGGGCTCCCAGAGCCCCCAGGAGCCCCACACTTAGTCTCCAGCACTGCCTGCAGAGCTCCAGGCCCTCTCTCACACTCCTCCAGCCCACCCAGGGGCTCCCAGAGCCCCCATGAGCCCCACACTTGCTGTCCAGCACTCCCAGCAGAGCTCCAGGCCCTCTGTCACACTTCTCCAGCCCACCCAGGGTCACCCAAAGCCTGACCTTTGCTGTCCAGCACTACCTGCAGAGCTCCAGGCCCTCTCTAACACTCATCCAGCCCACCCAGCGGATCCCAGAGCCCCCAAGAGCCCCACACTTGCTGTCCAGCACTCCCAGCAGAGCTCCAGGCCCTCTGTCTCACTCCTCCAGCCCACCCAAGGGCTCCCAGAGCCCCCAGGAGCCCCACACTTGCTGTCCAGCACTCCCTGCAGAGCTCCAGGCCCTCTCTCACACTCCTCCAGCCAACCTAGAGCCTGACCTTTGCCCTTCAGCACTTCCTGCAGAGCTCCAGGCCCTCTCTCACACTCCTCCAGCCCACCCAGGGGCTCCCAGAGCCCCCAGGAGCCCCACACTTGCTGTCCAGCACTAACTGCAGAGCTCCAGGCCCTCTCTAACACTCCTCCAGCCCACCCAGGGGCTCCCAGAGCCTGACCTTTGCTGTCCAGCACTCCCAGCAGAGCTCCAGGCCCTCTCTCACACTCCTCCAGCCCACCCAGAGGCTCCCAGAGCCCCCAGGAGCCCCACACTTGCTGTCCAGCACTCCCAGCAGAGCTCCAGGCCCTCTGTCTCACTCCTCCAGCCCACCCAGGGGCTCCCAGAGCCCCCAGGAGCCCCACACTTGCTGTCCAGCACTCCCTGCACAGCTCCAGGCCCTCTCTAACACTCCTCCAGCCCACCCAGGGGCTCCCAGAGCCCCACACTTGCTGTCCAGCACTCCCAGCAGAGCTCCAGGCCCTCTGTCACACTCCTCCAGCCCACCCAGGGGCTCCCAGAGCCCCCAGGAGCCCCACACTTGCTGTCCAGCACTACCTGCAGAGCTCCAGGCCCTCTCTAACACTCCTCCAGCCCACCCAGGGGCTCCCAGAGCCCCCAGGAGCCCCACACTTGCTGTCCAGCACTAACTGCAGAGCTCCAGGCCCTCTCTAACACTCCTCCAGCCCACCCAGGGGCTCCCAGAGCCTGACCTTTGCTGTCCAGCACTCCCAGCAGAGCTCCAGGCCCTCTCTCACACTCCTCCAGCCCACCCAGAGGCTCCCAGAGCCCCCAGGAGCCCCACACTTGCTGTCCAGCACTCCCAGCAGAGCTCCAGGCCCTCTGTCTCACTCTTCCAGCCCACCCAGGGGCTCCCAGAGCCCCCAGGAGCCCCACACTTAGTCTCCAGCACTGCCTGCAGAGCTCCAGGCCCTCTCTAACACTCCTCCAGCCCACCCAGGGGCTCCCAGAGCCTGACCTTTGCTGTCCAGCACTCCCAGCAGAGCTCCAGGCCCTCTCTCACACTCCTCCAGCCCACCCAGGGGCTCCCAGAGCCCCCAGGAGCCCCACACTTGCTGTCCAGCACTACCTGCAGAGCTCCAGGCCCTCTCTAACACTCATCCAGCCCACCCAGGGGCTCCCAGAGCCCCCAGGAGCCCCACACTTGCTGTCCAGCACTCCCAGCAGAGCTCCAGGCCCTCTGTCTCACTCCTCCAGCCCACCCAAGGGCTCCCAGAGCCCCCAGGAGCCCCACACTTAGTCTCCAGCACTGCCTGCAGAGCTCCAGGCCCTCTCTCACACTCCTCCAGCCCACCCAGGGGCTCCCAGAGCCCCCATGAGCCCCACACTTGCTGTCCAGCACTCCCAGCAGAGCTCCAGGCCCTCTGTCACACTTCTCCAGCCCACCCAGGGTC
Organism: Labrus mixtus; assembly: GCF_963584025.1. Lineage (NCBI taxonomy): Eukaryota > Metazoa > Chordata > Actinopteri > Labriformes > Labridae > Labrus > Labrus mixtus. The sequence goes on from NW_026870304.1 coordinate 69,832, forward strand.
ACCCAAAGCCTGACCTTTGCTGTCCAGCACTACCTGCAGAGCTCCAGGCCCTCTCTAACACTCATCCAGCCCACCCAGGGGATCCCAGAGCCCCCAAGAGCCCCACACTTGCTGTCCAGCACTCCCAGCAGAGCTCCAGGCTCTCTGTCTCACTCCTCCAGCCCACCCAAGGGCTCCCAGAGCCCCCAGGAGCCCCACACTTGCTGTCCAGCACTCCCTGCAGAGCTCCAGGCCCTCTCTCACACTCCTCCAGCCAACCTAGAGCCTGACCTTTGCCCTTCAGCACTTCCTGCAGAGCTCCAGGCCCTCTCTCACAATCCTCCAGCCCACCCAGGGGCTCCTAGAGCCCCCAGGAGCCCCACACTTGCTGTCCAGCACTCCCTGCACAGCTCCAGGCCCTCTCTAACACTCCTCCAGCCCACCCAGGGGCTCCCAGAGCCCCACACTTGCTGTCCAGCACTCCCAGCAGAGCTCCAGGCCCTCTGTCACACTCCTCCAGCCCACCCAGGGGCTCCCAGAGCCCCCAGGAGCCCCACACTTGCTGTCCAGCTCTACCTGCAGAGCTCCAGGCCCTCTCTCACACTCCTCCAGCCCACCTAGGGGTTTCCAGAGCCCCCAGGAGCCCCACACTTGCTGTCCAGCACTACCTGCAGAACTCCAGGCCCTCTCTAACACTCCTCCAGCCCACCCAGGGGCTCCCAGAGCCTGACCTTTGCTGTCCAGCACTCCCAGCAGAGCTCCAGGACCTCTGTCTCACTCCTCCAGCCCACCCAGGGGCTCCCAGAGCCTGACCTTTGCTGTCCAGCACTCCCAGCAGAGCTCCAGGCCCTCTGTCTCACTCCTCCAGCCCACCCAGGGGCTCCCAGAGCCCCCAGGAGCCCCACACTTGCAGTCCAGCACTCCCAGCAGAGCTCCAGGCCCTCTCTCACACTCCTCCAGCCCACCCAGGGGCTCCCAGAGCCCCCAGGAGCCCCACACTTGCTGTCCAGCACTACCTGCAGAGCTCCAGGCCCTCTCTCACACTCCTCCAGCCCACCCAGGGGCTCCCAGAGCCTGACCTTTGCTGTCCAGCACTCCCAGCAGAGCTCCAGGCCCTCTCTAACACTCCTCCAGCCCACCCAGGGGCTCCTAGAGCCCCCAGGAGCCCCACACTTGCTGTCCAGCACTACCTGCAGAGCTCCAGGCCCTCTCTAACACTCCTCCAGCCCACCCAGGGTCACCCAGAGCCTGACCTTTGCTGTCCAGCACTTCCTGCAGAGCTCCAGGCCCTCTCTAACACTCCTCCATCTGACTCAGGGGCTCCCAGAGCCTGACCTTTGCTGTCCAGCACTTCCTGCAGAGCTCCAGGCCCTCTCTAACACTCCTCCATCTGACCTAGGGGCTCCCAGAGCCTGACCTTTGCTGTCCAGCACAACCTGCAGAGCTCCAGGCCCTCTCTAACACTCCTCCATCTGACCTAGGGGCTCCCAGAGCCTGACCTTTGCTCTCCAGCACTCCCTGAAGAGATCCAGGGCCTCTCTAACACTTCTCCATATGACCCAGGGCCACCCAGAGCCCCACACTTGCTGTCCAGCACTCCCTGCAGAGCTCCAGGGCCTCTCTAACACTCCTCCAGCCCACCCAGGGGCTCCCAGAGCCCCACACTTGCTGTCCAGCACTCCCAGCAGAGCTCCAGGCCCTCTCTCACAACACTCCTCCATCTGACTCAGGGGCTCCCAGAGCCTGACCTTTGCTGTCCAGCACTCCCTGCAGAGCTCCAGGCCCTCTCTAACACTCCTCCAGCCCACCCAGGGGCTCCCAGAGCCCCACACTTGCTGTCCAGCACTCCCAGCAGAGCTCCAGGCCCTCTCTAACACTCCTCCAGCCCACCCAGGGGCTCCCAGAGCCCCCAGGAGCCCCACACTTGCTGTCCAGCACTCCCAGCAGAGCTCCAGGCCCTCTATCTCACTCCTCCAGCCCACCCAGGGGCTCCCAGAGCCCCCCGATTGCTGTCCAGCACTCCCAGCAGAGCTCCAGGCCCTCTCTAACACTCCTCCAGCCCACCCAGGGTCACCCAGAGCCTGACCTTTGCTGTCCAGCACTTCCTGCAGAGCTCCAGGCCCTCTCTCACACTCCTCCAGCCCACCCAGGGGTTTCCAGAGCCCCCAGGAGCCCCACACTTGCTGTCCAGCACTACCTGCAGAACTCCAGGCCCTCTCTAACACTCCTCCAGCCCACCCAGGGGCTCCCAGAGCCTGACCTTTGCTGTCCAGCACTCCCAGCAGAGCTCCAGGACCTCTGTCTCACTCCTCCAGCCCACCCAGGGGCTCCCAGAGCCTGACCTTTGCTGTCCAGCACTCCCAGCAGAGCTCCAGGCCCTCTGTCTCACTCCTCCAGCCCACCCAGGGGCTCCCAGAGCCCCCAGGAGCCCCACACTTGCAGTCCAGCACTCCCAGCAGAGCTCCAGGCCCTCTCTCACACTCCTCCAGCCCACCCAGGGGCTCCCAGAGCCCCCAGGAGCCCCACACTTGCTGTCCAGCACTACCTGCAGAGCTCCAGGCCCTCTCTCACACTCCTCCAGCCCACCCAGGGGCTCCCAGAGCCTGACCTTTGCTGTCCAGCACTCCCAGCAGAGCTCCAGGCCCTCTCTAACACTCCTCCAGCCCACCCAGGGGCTCCTAGAGCCCCCAGGAGCCCCACACTTGCTGTCCAGCACTACCTGCAGAGCTCCAGGCCCTCTCTAACACTCCTCCAGCCCACCCAGGGTCACCCAGAGCCTGACCTTTGCTGTCCAGCACTTCCTGCAGAGCTCCAGGCCCTCTCTAACACTCCTCCATCTGACTCAGGGGCTCCCAGAGCCTGACCTTTGCTGTCCAGCACTTCCTGCAGAGCTCCAGGCCCTCTCTAACACTCCTCCATCTGACCTAGGGGCTCCCAGAGCCTGACCTTTGCTGTCCAGCACAACCTGCAGAGCTCCAGGCCCTCTCTAACACTCCTCCATCTGACCTAGGGGCTCCCAGAGCCTGACCTTTGCTCTCCAGCACTCCCTGAAGAGATCCAGGGCCTCTCTAACACTTCTCCATATGACCCAGGGCCACCCAGAGCCCCACACTTGCTGTCCAGCACTCCCTGCAGAGCTCCAGGGCCTCTCTAACACTCCTCCAGCCCACCCAGGGGCTCCCAGAGCCCCACACTTGCTGTCCAGCACTCCCAGCAGAGCTCCAGGCCCTCTCTCACAACACTCCTCCATCTGACTCAGGGGCTCCCAGAGCCTGACCTTTGCTGTCCAGCACTCCCAGCAGAGCTCCAGGCCCTCTCTAACACTCCTCCAGCCCACCCAGGGGCTCCCAGAGCCCCCAGGAGCCCCACACTTGCTGTCCAGCACTACCTGCAGAGCTCCAGGCCCTCTCTAACACTCCTCCAGCCCACCCAGGGTCACCCAGAGCCTGACCTTTGCTGTCCAGCACTTCCTGCAGAGCTCCAGGCCCTCTCTAACACTCCTCCATCTGACTCAGGGGCTCCCAGAGCCTGACCTTTGCTGTCCAGCACTTCCTGCAGAGCTCCAGGCCCTCTCTAACACTCCTCCATCTGACCTAGGGGCTCCCAGAGCCTGACCTTTGCTGTCCAGAACAACCTGCAGAGCTCCAGGCCCTCTCTAACACTCCTCCATCTGACCTAGGGGCTCCCAGAGCCTGACCTTTGCTCTCCAGCACTCCCTGAAGAGCTCCAGGGCCTCTCTGACACTTCTCCATCCGACCCAGGGCCACCCAGAGCCCCACACTTGCTGTCCAGCACTCCCTGCAGAGCTCCAGGGCCTCTCTAACACTCCTCCAGCCCACCCAGGGGCTCCCAGAGCCCCACACTTGCTGTCCAGCACTCCCAGCAGAGCTCCAGGCCCTCTGTCACACTCCTCCAGCCCACCCAAGGGCTCCCAGAGCCCCCAGGAGCCCCACACTTGCTGTCCAGCACTACCTGCAGAGCTCCAGGCCCTCTCTAACACTCCTCCAGCCCACCCAGGGGCTCCCAGAGCCTGACCTTTGCTGTCCAGCACTCCCAACAGAGCTCCAGGCCCTCTCTCACACTGCTCTAGCCCACACAGGGGCTCCCAGAGCCCCCTAGGACTCCCACACTTGCTGTCCAGCACTACCTGCAGAGCTCCAGGCCCTCTCTCACACTCCTCCAGCCCACCCAGGGGCTCCCAGAGCCCCCATGAGCCCCACACTTGCTGTCCAGCACTCCCAGCAGAGCTCCAGGCCCTCTGTCACACTTCTCCAGCCCACCCAGGGGCACCCAGAGCCCCCAGGAGCCCCCCACTTGCTGTCCAGCACTCCCAGCAGAGCTCCAGGCCCTCTGTAATACTTCTCCAGCCTACCCAGGGGCTCCCAGAGCCCCCAGGAGCCCCACACTTGCTGTCCAGCACTCCCAGCAGTGCTCCAGGCCCTCTGTCTCACTCCTCCAGCCCACCCAGGGGCTCCCAGAGCCCCCAGGAGCCCCACACTTGCTGTCCAGCACTAACTGCAGAGCTCCAGGCCCTCTCTAACACTCCTCCAGCCCACCCAGGGGCTCCCAGAGCCTGACCTTTGCTGTCCAGCACTCCCAGCAGAGCTCCAGGCCCTCTCTCACACTCCTCCAGCCCACCCAGAGGCTCCCAGAGCCCCCAGGAGCCCCACACTTGCTGTCCAGCACTCCCAGCAGAGCTCCAGGCCCTCTGTCTCACTCTTCCAGCCCACCCAGGGGCTCCCAGAGCCCCCAGGAGCCCCACACTTAGTCTCCAGCACTGCCTGCAGAGCTCCAGGCCCTCTCTAACACTCCTCCAGCCCACCCAGGGGCTCCCAGAGCCTGACCTTTGCTGTCCAGCACTCCCAGCAGAGCTCCAGGCCCTCTCTCACACTCCTCCAGCCCACCCAGGGGCTCCCAGAGCCCCCAGGAGCCCCACACTTGCTGTCCAGCACTACCTGCAGAGCTCCAGGCCCTCTCTAACACTCATCCAGCCCACCCAGGGGCTCCCAGAGCCCCCAGGAGCCCCACACTTGCTGTCCAGCACTCCCAGCAGAGCTCCAGGCCCTCTGTCTCACTCCTCCAGCCCACCCAAGGGCTCCCAGAGCCCCCAGGAGCCCCACACTTAGTCTCCAGCACTGCCTGCAGAGCTCCAGGCCCTCTCTCACACTCCTCCAGCCCACCCAGGGGCTCCCAGAGCCCCCATGAGCCCCACACTTGCTGTCCAGCACTCCCAGCAGAGCTCCAGGCCCTCTGTCACACTTCTCCAGCCCACCCAGGGTCACCCAAAGCCTGACCTTTGCTGTCCAGCACTACCTGCAGAGCTCCAGGCCCTCTCTAACACTCATCCAGCCCACCCAGGGGATCCCAGAGCCCCCAAGAGCCCCACACTTGCTGTCCAGCACTCCCAGCAGAGCTCCAGGCCCTCTGTCTCACTCCTCCAGCCCACCCAAGGGCTCCCAGAGCCCCCAGGAGCCCCACACTTGCTGTCCAGCACTCCCTGCAGAGCTCCAGGCCCTCTCTCACACTCCTCCAGCCAACCTAGAGCCTGACCTTTGCCCTTCAGCACTTCCTGCAGAGCTCCAGGCCCTCTCTCACACTCCTCCAGCCCACCCAGGGGCTCCCAGAGCCCCCAGGAGCCCCACACTTGCTGTCCAGCACTAACTGCAGAGCTCCAGGCCCTCTCTAACACTCCTCCAGCCCACCCAGGGGCTCCCAGAGCCTGACCTTTGCTGTCCAGCACTCCCAGCAGAGCTCCAGGCCCTCTCTCACACTCCTCCAGCCTACCCAGAGGCTCCCAGAGCCCCCAGGAGCCCCACACTTGCTGTCCAGCACTCCCAGCAGAGCTCCAGGCCCTCTGTCTCACTCCTCCAGCCCACCCAGGGGCTCCCAGAGCCCCCAGGAGCCCCACACTTGCTGTCCAGCACTCCCTGCACAGCTCCAGGCCCTCTCTAACACTCCTCCAGCCCACCCAGGGGCTCCCAGAGCCCCACACTTGCTGTCCAGCACTCCCAGCAGAGCTCCAGGCCCTCTGTCACACTCCTCCAGCCCACCCAGGGGCTCCCAGAGCCCCCAGGAGCCCCACACTTGCTGTCCAGCACTACCTGCAGAGCTCCAGGCCCTCTCTAACACTCCTCCAGCCCACCCAGGGGCTCCCAGAGCCCCCAGGAGCCCCACACTTGCTGTCCAGCACTAACTGCAGAGCTCCAGGCCCTCTCTAACACTCCTCCAGCCCACCCAGGGGCTCCCAGAGCCTGACCTTTGCTGTCCAGCACTCCCAGCAGAGCTCCAGGCCCTCTCTCACACTCCTCCAGCCCACCCAGAGGCTCCCAGAGCCCCCAGGAGCCCCACACTTGCTGTCCAGCACTCCCAGCAGAGCTCCAGGCCCTCTGTCTCACTCTTCCAGCCCACCCAGGGGCTCCCAGAGCCCCCAGGAGCCCCACACTTAGTCTCCAGCACTGCCTGCAGAGCTCCAGGCCCTCTCTAACACTCCTCCAGCCCACCCAGGGGCTCCCAGAGCCCCCAGGAGCCCCACACTTGCTGTCCAGCACTACCTGCAGAGCTCCAGGCCCTCTCTAACACTCATCCAGCCCACCCAGGGGCTCCCAGAGCCCCCAGGAGCCCCACACTTGCTGTCCAGCACTCCCAGCAGAGCTCCAGGCCCTCTGTCTCACTCCTCCAGCCCACCCAAGGGCTCCCAGAGCCCCCAGGAGCCCCACACTTAGTCTCCAGCACTGCCTGCAGAGCTCCAGGCCCTCTCTCACACTCCTCCAGCCCACCCAGGGGCTCCCAGAGCCCCCATGAGCCCCACACTTGCTGTCCAGCACTCCCAGCAGAGCTCCAGGCCCTCTGTCACACTTCTCCAGCCCACCCAGGGTCACCCAAAGCCTGACCTTTGCTGTCCAGCACTACCTGCAGAGCTCCAGGCCCTCTCTAACACTCATCCAGCCCACCCAGGGGATCCCAGAGCCCCCAAGAGCCCCACACTTGCTGTCCAGCACTCCCAGCAGAGCTCCAGGCTCTCTGTCTCACTCCTCCAGCCCACCCAAGGGCTCCCAGAGCCCCCAGGAGCCCCACACTTGCTGTCCAGCACTCCCTGCAGAGCTCCAGGCCCTCTCTCACACTCCTCCAGCCAACCTAGAGCCTGACCTTTGCCCTTCAGCACTTCCTGCAGAGCTCCAGGCCCTCTCTCACACTCCTCCAGCCCACCCAGGGGCTCCCAGAGCCCCCAGGAGCCCCACACTTGCTGTCCAGCACTCCCTGCACAGCTCCAGGCCCTCTCTAACACTCCTCCAGCCCACCCAGGGGCTCCCAGAGCCCCACACTTGCTGTCCAGCACTCCCAGCAGAGCTCCAGGCCCTCTATCTCACTCCTCCAGCCCACCCAGGGGCTCCCAGAGCCCCCCACTTGCTGTCCAGCACTCCCAGCAGAGCTCCAGGCCCTCTGTCTCACTCCTCCAGCCCACCTAGGGGTTTCCAGAGCCCCCAGGAGCCCCACACTTGCTGTCCAGCACTACCTGCAGAACTCCAGGCCCTCTCTAACACTCCTCCAGCCCACCCAGGGGCTCCCAGAGCCTGACCTTTGCTGTCCAGCACTCCCAGCAGAGCTCCAGGACCTCTGTCTCACTCCTCCAGCCCACCCAGGGGCTCCCAGAGCCTGACCTTTGCTGTCCAGCACTCCCAGCAGAGCTCCAGTCCCTCTGTCTCACTCCTCCAGCCCACCCAGGGGCTCCCAGAGCCCCCAGGAGCCCCACACTTGCAGTCCAGCACTCCCAGCAGAGCTCCAGGCCCTCTCTCACACTCCTCCAGCCCACCCAGGGGCTCCCAGAGCCCCCAGGAGCCCCACACTTGCTGTCCAGCACTACCTGCAGAGCTCCAGGCCCTCTCTCACACTCCTCCAGCCCACCCAGGGGCTCCCAGAGCCTGACCTTTGCTGTCCAGCACTCCCAGCAGAGCTCCAGGCCCTCTCTAACACTCCTCCAGCCCACCCAGGGGCTCCTAGAGCCCCCAGGAGCCCCACACTTGCTGTCCAGCACTACCTGCAGAGCTCCAGGCCCTCTCTAACACTCCTCCAGCCCACCCAGGGTCACCCAGAGCCTGACCTTTGCTGTCCAGCACTTCCTGCAGAGCTCCAGGCCCTCTCTAACACTCCTCCATCTGACTCAGGGGCTCCCAGAGCCTGACCTTTGCTGTCCAGCACTTCCTGCAGAGCTCCAGGCCCTCTCTAACACTCCTCCATCTGACCTAGGGGCTCCCAGAGCCTGACCTTTGCTGTCCAGCACAACCTGCAGAGCTCCAGGCCCTCTCTAACACTCCTCCATCTGACCTAGGGGCTCCCAGAGCCTGACCTTTGCTCTCCAGCACTCCCTGAAGAGATCCAGGGCCTCTCTAACACTTCTCCATATGACCCAGGGCCACCCAGAGCCCCACACTTGCTGTCCAGCACTCCCTGCAGAGCTCCAGGGCCTCTCTAACACTCCTCCAGCCCACCCAGGGGCTCCCAGAGCCCCACACTTGCTGTCCAGCACTCCCAGCAGAGCTCCAGGCCCTCTCTCACAACACTCCTCCATCTGACTCAGGGGCTCCCAGAGCCTGACCTTTGCTGTCCAGCACTCCCAGCAGAGCTCCAGGCCCTCTCTAACACTCCTCCAGCCCACCCAGGGGCTCCCAGAGCCCCCAGGAGCCCCACACTTGCTGTCCAGCACTACCTGCAGAGCTCCAGGCCCTCTCTAACACTCCTCCAGCCCACCCAGGGTCACCCAGAGCCTGACCTTTGCTGTCCAGCACTTCCTGCAGAGCTCCAGGCCCTCTCTAACACTCCTCCATCTGACTCAGGGGCTCCCAGAGCCTGACCTTTGCTGTCCAGCACTTCCTGCAGAGCTCCAGGCCCTCTCTAACACTCCTCCATCTGACCTAGGGGCTCCCAGAGCCTGACCTTTGCTGTCCAGAACAACCTGCAGAGCTCCAGGCCCTCTCTAACACTCCTCCATCTGACCTAGGGGCTCCCAGAGCCTGACCTTTGCTCTCCAGCACTCCCTGAAGAGCTCCAGGGCCTCTCTAACACTTCTCCATCCGACCCAGGGCCACCCAGAGCCCCACACTTGCTGTCCAGCACTCCCTGCAGAGCTCCAGGGCCTCTCTAACACTCCTCCAGCCCACCCAAGGGCTCCCAGAGCCCCACACTTGCTGTCCAGCACTCCCAGCAGAGCTCCAGGCCCTCTGTCACACTCCTCCAGCCCACCCAAGGGCTCCCAGAGCCCCCAGGAGCCCCACACTTGCTGTCCAGCACTACCTGCAGAGCTCCAGGCCCTCTCTAACACTCCTCCAGCCCACCCAGGGGCTCCCAGAGCCTGACCTTTGCTGTCCAGCACTCACAACAGAGCTCCAGGCCCTCTCTCACACTGCTCTAGCCCACACAGGGGCTCCCAGAGCCCCCTAGGACTCCCACACTTGCTGTCCAGCACTACCTGCAGAGCTCCAGGCCCTCTCTCACACTCCTCCAGCCCACCCAGGGGCTCCCAGAGCCCCCATGAGCCCCACACTTGCTGTCCAGCACTCCCAGCAGAGCTCCAGGCCCTCTGTCACACTTCTCCAGCCCACCCAGGGGCACCCAGAGCCCCCAGGAGCCCCCCACTTGCTGTCCAGCACTCCCAGCAGAGCTCCAGGCCCTCTGTAATACTTCTCCAGCCTACCCAGGGGCTCCCAGAGCCCCCAGGAGCCCCACACTTGCTGTCCAGCACTCCCAGCAGTGCTCCAGGCCCTCTGTCTCACTCCTCCAGCCCACCCAGGGGTTCCCAGAGCCCCCAGGAGCCCCACACTTGCTGTCCAGCACTACCTGCAGAGCTCCAGGCCCTCTCTAACACTCCTCCAGCCCACCCAGGGGCTCCCAGAGCCCCCAGGAGCCCCACACTTGCTGTCCAGCACTAACTGCAGAGCTCCAGGCCCTCTCTAACACTCATCCAGCCCACCCAGGGGCTCCCAGAGCCCCCAGGAGCCCCACACTTGCTGTCCAGCACTCCCAGCAGAGCTCCAGGCCCTCTGTCTCACTCCTCCAGCCCACCCAAGGGCTCCCAGAGCCCCCAGGAGCCCCACACTTAGTCTCCAGCACTGCCTGCAGAGCTCCAGGCCCTCTCTCACACTCCTCCAGCCCACCCAGGGGCTCCCAGAGCCCCCATGAGCCCCACACTTGCTGTC
>NW_026870304.1:140000-142500 GCF_963584025.1 Labrus mixtus
ACACACACACACAGACACACAGTACACACACACACACAGTACACACACACACAGTACACACACACACAGTACACACACACAGTACACACACACACACAGTACACACACACACAATACACACACATACACACAGTACACACACAGAGCTGAGGGGATTCTGCAGTATGGAGTGAGAGCGCCCTCTGCTGGACAAACTTGATTATGAAACTGTTAATAGAAAGGAAGGAGGCGGAGCCAAACATTTGTATGTTTCACACACACACAGTACACACACACACATTACACACACACACACAGTACACACACACAGTACACACACACACAGTACACACACACAGTACAAACACACACAGTACACACACACACACACACACAGTACACACACACACACACAGTACACACAGACACACACAGTACACACACACACACACACACACACACAGTACACACACAGTACACACACACACACACAGTACACACACACACTGTACACACACACACAGTACACACACACAGTACACACACAAACAGTACACACACACACAGTACACACACACACACACACACAGTACACACACACAGTACACACACACACACACACAAACACAGTACACACACACACACAGTACACACACACACACACACAGTACACACACACTGTACACACAGACAAACACAGTACACACACACACACACAGTACACACACAGTACACACACACACACACAGTACACACACACACAGTACACACACACAGTACACACACAAACAGTACACACACACGCAGTACACACACACACACAGAGTACCACACACACATTACATACACACAGTACACACACACACACACACACACACAGTACACAAACACAGTGCACACACACACAGTACACACACACACACACACACACACACACACACACACAGTAAACACACACAGTACAAACACACACAGTACACACACATACACATAGTACACACACACACACACAGTACACACACACACACAGTGCACACACACACAGTACACACACAGTACACACACACAGTACACACACACAAACACAGTACACACACACAGTACACACACACACACACACAGTACACACACACACAGTACACAAACACAGTACACACACACAGAACACACACACACACACACACACACACCAAACACACATGCACACACCAAACACACACACACACACAAAGAGACACACACACACACACACACACACACAGTACACACACACACAGTACACACACACACACACAGTACACACACACAAACACAGTACACACACACAGTACACAAACACAGTACACACACAAACACACAGTAAACACACACACAGTACACACACACAGTACACACACACAGAACACACACACACACACACACACACAGTAAACACACATACACACACCAAACACACACACACACACACACACAAAGAGACACACAACACACACACACACACACACACCAAACACACATACACACACCAAACACACAAACACAGAGAGACACACACAACAAACACATAAACACACCAAACACACAAACACAGACACACAGAGACACACACAGTACACACACACAGTACACACACACAATACAGAAACACACACAGTACACACACACACACACACACACACAGACAGTACACACACACACACACAGTACACACACACACAGTACACACACACAGTACACACACACACAGTACACACACACACACACAGTATACACACACACACACACACACACACAGTAAACACACACACACACACTACAAACACACTCACACACACACACACACACACACACACACACACACACACACAGAGAGCTGAGGGGATTCCGCAGTATGGAGTGAGAGCGCCCTCTGCTGGACAAACTTGATTATGAAACTTTTAATAGAAAGGAAGTAGGCGGAGCCAAACACTTGTCTGTTTCACACACACACAGTACACACACACACAGTACACACACACACACAGTACACACACACACAGTACACACACACACAGTACACACACACAGTACACACACACACAGTACACACACACACACACACACAGTACACACACACACAAACACAGACACACACACATACACACACACACACAGAACACACACACAGAGCTGAGGGGATTCTGCAGTATGGAGTGAGAGCGCCCTCTGCTGGACAAACTTGATTATGAAACTGTTAATAGAAAGGAAGGAGGCGGAGCCAAACACTCGTCTGTTTCACACACACACAGTACACACACACACAGTACACACACACACACACACACAGTACACATACACACAGTACACACACACACACAGTACACACACACACACACACACACACACACAGAACACACACACACACACACACACACAGAGTTGAGGGAATCTGCAGTATGGAGTAAGAGCGCCCTCTGCTGGACAAACTTGATTATGAAACTGTTAATAGAAAGGAAGGAGGCGGAGCCAAACACTCGTCTGT
>NW_026870305.1:0-12500 GCF_963584025.1 Labrus mixtus
GAGAGAGACAGAGGAGAGAGAGAGAGACAGAGAGAGAGAGAGAGGGAGAGATAGAGAGGGAGAGAGAGAGCGAGAGAGGAGAGAGAGATAGAGATAGAGCGAGAGAGAGAGAGGAGGGGAGAGGAGAGACAGAGAGAGAGACAGAGAGAGAGACAGAGAGAGAGAGAGAGAGACAGAGGAGAGAGAGAGAGACAGAGGAGAGAGAGAGAGACAGAGAGAGAGAGAGAGGGAGAGATAGAGAGGGAGAGAGAGAGCGAGAGAGGAGAGAGAGATAGAGATAGAGCGAGAGAGAGAGAGGAGGGGAGAGAGAGAGAGAGAGAGAGAGAGACAGAGGAGAGAGAGAGAGTCAGAGGAGAGAGAGAGAGACAGAGGAGAGAGAGAGAGAGAGACAGAGAGAGACATGGACTGACACCGCTCCTCTTTGTGAGACCGCAGCAGAGAGATGAGTTGACATGTAGCGTCAGGACGGGAGTTGAACCCACGACCAGTACAAACATTGGACGCCTGCTCTACCAGCTCATGTTCCTCTTAAACAACCAAAGACGTGATGAAGCTCGTTAAAACACCTCAAACATTAAAATCTTCACAGCAAAGAGCAACACAAGAACTAAACAGGATCTTTGTTGATCAGCTCATAAATTCCTCCAGGAGATCATAAACACACCCCCCCCCCCCCCCCCCCCCCCCCCCCCCCCCCCCCCCCCCCCCCCCCCCCTCTGAATACGGGGTCAAAAGGTCGAGGACATACCAGACTCCTCGGGAACTTTCTGTTTCATGACCCGGGACTCTCCTCGGTCCTGCTTTGTTTTTTTGTTTTTCTCTTGAAAAATGTCTCGGGTCACAAGGTCACAAACCTCAGAGACTCAGGGAGCACGCCGTGTTTATCAACAAACAGCCTGAGGAATGAGGAGAAGCTAACCGCTAACGTGTGGCTGACCACGAGCTCCGACCAGAGCGAGGAACACGATGTCATCTGGCAGGCGGCCATGTTTATTTTTCTCCTCGTGCCCTGAGAGGGGAAACAACATGTTATATCTTGACCCACTGCTGGCTCGACCTCAGAGTCCCCCTCCGGACTGTTATGCAACCACACACCCCCCCCCTTCCCCCCGCCCCCCTGTGTGTGTGTGTGTGTGTGTGTGTGTGTGTGTGTTTACTGCTGCTGTAAACACACCATGGGAACTCAGCGACGGTTTGTTTTCCTGTCCTTTAAGTTCACGTTTCAGAACATGCAGATAAAAAAAGACGAGGAGATAAACATCTGGATGTTTTTATGTAACTGATCAGCAGCCGAGCGTGCGTCACAAACGCAGCGGTCCGAGCGGTCGGATAGAAACCCTCGATATTCAGTCTCTCTAAATGTTTGTCACAGAAACATTTCAGAGTCTGGAGCGCAGATGTTTCTTTAAACAAACAGAAACAGAGTCAGCCTCCAGTTTGACCTCTTAACCCTCACCGTGTTGGCGTCTGGAGCTGGAAGCCGTCCTCTGCTTCCTGCTCTATACGACTCTAAACGTTTACTAAATGAACATCACCGCCATCTTTGTTTTTGGAGCCAGAAGTGACCATATGTGGACAAGAGGGAGGAGCTTAAGAGGAGCGAGGAACAACCATCACCTCAGAACTGAACAAGACATTCCTCAGGTTGCCATGGCAGCATACTGTCAATCACAGGTAGCCCCGCCCTAAATCCCCCCCCCCATCCGCTCCTCGCAGGACTCCCCGTCGTCATGGAGACGATGCAAAGTGTGAATCCTTTCCCGACACTTCTGTCCTCTTCTTTCTGGTCCATACGACTCTAATCGTTTACTAAATGAACATCACCGCCATCTTTGTTTTTTTGGAGCCAGAAGTGACCATATGTGGACAAGAGGGTGGAGCTGCCCTCGCTCCTCTCCAGCTCCACCCTCTTGTCCATATATGGTCATTTCTTTAGACAAAATACTGACAACATGAAGAACCATCACATCGGGGCTCCTCTGCTTTGTGTGCGCTGACTCTCAATGAACTTCCTGCTAAAGAAGACTTTTTATCCTCGTCTCCTCACCTTCTCTCTGCTGCTGTTGGCGGTGATCGACCTCTGCGTGGCGCCTCTCAGAGACGTCCTGTAGTTGTAGAAGTTGCTGGAAGGATCCATCTGATGCTGCAGAGACAAAAAGATTCATAATGAGTCACTTCAGAAGGAGAGGAGCTGAAAGACAACAACTGATGGTCACTATCCAAGCAATATATACCAGCATGCATTGCAGTTCATCGAACAGAAAGTCAGAGGACAAAGTCATGAAGTTCATCACTTGTAGATGCAGTAACTCAAAGGAACTTTTAAAGGAACTTTAATTGCCAGAATTTCACCTTAAACAGCATCGTTAGAAAAAGAATGATTATCTGCACTCACAGAGCTGAGACCCTCCCTCACTCTGCGTTCTCCATGCATGGAGTGAGTTATCATTCTGTACATTTAAAATATCTTTTGCATCAATACTCGTTTATTTTTCATCCATTTTTGTGCGATCTGTAAATCTCCGCTCTCCCACTCAGATCTTTGTTAGCGTTTCTCCGTCTTTGTTATCACACATCATCGTCCACATGTCACCAACGAGAGAACGAGCTCCTCCTCCGCACGCCCACCGCTCATCAGAGCGTAACACAACAAAAGCACCGAGCTGAACGTGTGTGTGTGGGCGCGCAGGACAACACACACTTAGAGACAGAGATGGAGATTTAAAACTGAGGCTTTAGGGTGCTTTTATTTTGAAAATCTGAAAGAGAAACTAGTCTACTGCTGCAAACATGTGAACCTCTGCTCATCGGGATGTAATGCCTCAGAGTCATCTCCTGCTGTTGACTCTGCACCACATGTTTTTTAGTTGAACTTGTCTTCTTTGGGACACACTCACCTCTAAGATGTCGAACTTGGCCGTCTTGACTTTGCTCCAGGTCTTCTTCAGTCGAGACACGGGACTCATGTTCATGCCGGCTGCAGGACGGAGGAGAGACAATGAGAGAGACGTCAGAGAAGACACCCAAACATCATCGCTGTAACACATGGCTTTTTTCCCACTGACGCAGACAGACGCGTGCACACACACACACACACACACACACACACCACCCCCCCCCCCCCCTTTCTTTCTGTTGTGTCTTCTGATGCAGCGAAGCAAAAAGGCCACTGGAACAAAGGAGTTAACACACGCCTCGTTTCCCCTCGTTGCCCTGCTTCCCATATGGTAATGGTCCGTGTGTGTGTGTGTGTGTGTGTGTGTGTGTAGGTTCAGACACAGAGGGGTCACCGTCAGAGCGAGGACACAAAACATCCTCCAGTCAACAAAAGATCTCACAGACACACAAATATGAAACTCTGAGATGCTGAAGATGATTCTCTTCCCCCTCCCCTCCTTCTCCTCCTCCTCCTCTTCCTCCTCCCCTCCTTCTCCTCCTCCTCCTCCTCCTCCTCTTCCTCCTCCCCTCCTTCTCCTCCTCTCTTCCCAAAACACAGATTGAGTTTAAAGCGTCACTTTCAGCTCTGCCCTCAAATCCGAGCACAGCGGCATTTCAGAGCGAGTATCAGAACAAGTCTCTCCTGGGACAGTGTGTGTGTGTGTGTGTGTGTGTGTGTGTGTGTGTGTGTGTGTGTGTGTGTGTGTGTGTGTGTGTGTGTGTGTGTGTGTGTGTGTGTGTGTGTGTGTGTGTGTGTTGTGTTCATGGCCCGGTTGGGACACATCTTTACGTTTATGAACACAGTGGTATATCATCGTTGACTTCTCTCTTTCAGCACTAAACAGATGCTGACTTTAATGTTGGGATTTCATCTTGTTGTGACGTCACTTTTTGTCAAAACTGGTTTATTGACCTCGGACGGCGATCGAGGTAACAGTCCGGTTTCTTATCAGCGCTGCTTCTGATCGGATAGAAAATAAAATAAAACTAAAAAAATCTGTCTAATAAAATGGTCCTGCCTGATTGGTCGACAGGTTTGCAGATTAAAGGTGAAGAGAATATTTGCATTTGATAATTAGAGAAAACTAATGACTGAAACGTGCAGAGACCCCCGAGGCGAGCTGGAGGAGAGGAGGTCTGCCTCCGGCATCTCTCTCTCTCTCCTTTTCTCTCTCTCTCTCCCTCTCTCCCTCCCGTTTTTCTCTCTCTCTCCTTTTCTCTCTCTCTCTCTCTCCCTCTCCTTTTCTCTCTCTCTCTCTCCCTCTCCTTTTCTCTCTCTCTCTCTCCCTCTCTCTCCTTTTCTCTCTCTCTCTCTCCCTCTCTCCCTCCCCTTTTTCTCTCTCTCTCCTTTTCTCTCTCTCTCTCTCTCCCTCTCCTTTTCTCTCTCTCTCTCTCCCTCTCCTTTTCTCTCTCTCTCTCTCTCTCTCTCTCCTTTTCTCTCTCTCTCTCTCCCTCTCTCCCTCCCCTTTTTCTCTCTCTCTCCTTTTCTCTCTCTCTCTCTCTCCCTCTCCTTTTCTCTCTCTCTCTCTCCCTCTCCTTTTCTCTCTCTCTCTCTCCCTCTCCTTTTCTCTCTCTCTCTCTCTCTGAGGGGAGAGAGACAGAGAACAGCTGGCACTCCAGTATCACGACTCTCCTCCTTTCCGCCCCCCCTTCGTGTGCTCTCACTCTCTCTGGTCAGTGCTGACCATCTGCCTGGATGGTTTGTTCGACCCCCCCTCCCTCCCTCCCTCCCCCTCCCCCTCCCCCTGTCCTGAGAGGACGACCAGATGCCCTGACCCCTGAACACGTGGACATCTCTGGGACCAAACCAGGTCTCTAAACCACTGTGCTCCACATTACCCATGATCCTTTGCAGCTCCTGTCTGAGTGTTTCTGCTCTCTGACTCGCTCTGACATCATCACAGTGAAGGAAGTTATGTAACGCTGAAACCAACCGCCACAAAGTCAGGAGAGGTTACCACCGCGGGGGGAGAGAGAGAGTACGTTCTCTCTCAATAACAAACGTTATTTACATCCCTGATCTGATTTCTGTGAGTAAAACATAAGACACAGAATCTGAAACTAAGGAGTGCTAATCTGTTTTTAGATGTCAGACTTATTGTTTCCTGTTTGTCACATCAGAGGAGGATAAAGAACAGGGACTCACAGATGATGGCCATGAGGGAGTTGAAGTTGCCGATGTTGAAGCACTCGCGCGCCACGTCGATGAAGAACTCGATGACTCGCGCTCGATGCTTCTTCTTCACGGGCTGCGAGCAAAACATAGAAAGGAGAAATAATCGTTGGCATCGTTCTTCTTCTCTACTCCACTAAGAACAAAGACACAAAATAACTGATCAAAGAAGCAGAAGAAGAGAAGCTCAGCGCCTGCGTATTCAAATGGACGGCGCTTCTCCGTCTCCTCACGTTGTACTGAACTGAACACCAGGCGCTGACATGTTGAGCTGGTGACATCATTTGGAGCCGGGACGTGCTAAAGTGATGCCACGCCCCTTTCTTGAACCCACAGAACACATTAAACTTAACGATAAAAGGTCAAAGGTCGTTCAGGTGTGTCCATACAGTATGACTGTATTGTTAGTTTTCATTACTTTTTATCTCGCCCGTCCTCCTCCGGCGCTGCAGGAGCCTCATTGGTCAACAGAGCTGTCAATCATTACGTGACAGCTGATCTTTTAATTGTTTTTATGTTAACTAATTTAAATCCAAACTTCTCAGAAAGATTATCATGATTTAACGGGATAACAGGGTTGAGATTCTACCCATCTGTTGCCATGGAGGAGGCGGGGTTTATGAGATATACTGCAGCCAGTCAGCATATAAATACTCTGGCTTCACTCCCAGGGAGGGGGCTTCCCTACGTCCATCTGTATACAGAAGCTGTGGAGCGGCTGCAGCGTTGATGTTGCCTCACGGCTTCTTTGTTTTTGTTTTTCATTTGTGACATTTTTAAGACTTTCATAACGGCATGTTGTGATGCAATGGCAGCGACTTCCTGTTGACTTCCTGCGCTGCACTTTGCTCTCTCTCCGACTTCCTGCGGTTCACTCACCATGCAGATTTCTGTGGCCACCAGATAACTGAGGCGGTTGAACCACTCCACGTACGCCTCCAGGTTGTTGGCCTTCTTGTGATCGCTGAAGCAGCTCTGCAACAACAACAACAACAACAACAAGGACACGTTTAATCAACAGTTCAGATGAAGGCAGAGCAGACATAGTGCTGAGGGGGGGGGGGGGGGGGGGGGTAAATCAGATTTCTTCTTCTCCTGTTTCCCTCATTCAACGCCTGACTGCACCGGGTGAATAAAGCGCTCGGCCTCCCTCTGATCCTCTTCACGTTATTCATGCTGCGTCTTTGTGTCCACGCCTCCTGATCTGATTCCACACATTCCTCTGGCCTTACGACATTCAACCCCCCCGCCCCCCTCCCCCTCCCCCCTCCCCCCCCTCCCCTCCTCCCCCCTCCCCTGAACATCCCAGGAGTCATTGGAGCGCTGCACACATTGGTATTTTGATTTTTATGAGCGGAGTGCAGAGACGTTTCTTAAAGACATATAGATCTGTGTTTGTGCTTCATATGATCTCTGTTCATGATGTGACATCACTTCCTGTATAACCTCTAACATTTGCAGCACCTCGCGGGGTTAAAGGAGTTCGATGATGACGCTCCAGATGTTACAGTTTTTATTTTACATCATTTTTAAACCGGATCATTCAGCAAAAAGAATGAAAGCTATTAAAGTCGTTATTTTTTATTAATTAGACCACCTGCAGGAGGTTTGTTCACAAAGGGTTAACACACACACACACACACACACACACACACACACACACACACACACTCTCTCTCCTCTTGTCCAAGTGGCTCTTTGGGGGTTTGAAGACGTCCAGCCTGAGGCACAAAGGCAGCCCTAACCCCCCCACTCACCTCAGCTCCACAGAAAAGGGGGCTGTTGCCCAGCAGCCGAACGCCACACAAATGAAACCCACCGCCACACACACACACACACACACACACACACACACACACCCTTTCCAAAACAAACCTTGGGCTGCAGCGGTTGCTAAGAGATGAGGTGAAAGCATGGACGTCTCTCCCAGACAGGAAGACGGGATGAATGGAGGAAATCGCAGACGATGTGCCTGAGTGTGTGTGTGTGTGTGTGTGTGTGTGTGTGTGTGTGTGTGTGTGTGTGTGTGTGTCTGTGTGTGTAGTAGTAGATATTAGTCCTGCTCTTACAGTCTACAGACGCCCTGCCCTCGCTCTGACCCGTGCAGCAGCAGGTCTGTGTGTTGTGTAAACGTCTCGTCCGTCTGGAGCTGAAACCGGACCGCCTCTCTCTCTCTCTCTCTCTCTCTCTCTCTCTCTCTCTCTCTCTCTCTCTCTCTCTCTCTCTCTCTCTCTCTCTCTCTCTCTCTCTCTCTCTCTCTCTCTCTCTCTCTCTCTCTCTCTCTCTCTCTCTCTCTCTCTCTCTCTCGACCGCCGCCAAAAAACTAAAGATGACATAACCTCTTTATCTGCAGACGTTACCTTATCGTTGTCCAGAGGGTCTTTCTGGACGAAGGCCTGGACGAATTCTTCAGGCCCGATGTAACTCAGTCTCTCCTGAGGAACAAAGAGAAGAAGAATCAACTCACTGCATCTTTAAAAAGAAATGTTAGAGAAATAACAAACAGGAAGGAAGGAGTCGTCAGGGGTTCTTATAAACATGTAACTAAGGTGATTATGTTTCCAAACCTCAGCCACATATGTTCAGATTGATCTTTTTTTTAACGGTTTAATGGTGACATGTTGATGAGAACAAACGTGTGGTCAGACGCTGCTGTTTAAAAATCAATGCTGCGGTCGGGCGGATGTGGGAGGAGCCGAGATGGTGGGTTCACCTCGACCACCATGTTGATTTGCAATCCATCAAACGTGTCAGCTCCGTCCTCGCTCACATGTTCTCTCCTCTAAAGCATCGATTCTGTCTGTTTCTCTCTGAGGTCACTGGAAAGATCTCGGATTGTTTTTTCAGACGATACAACATCGACATCTCGATTTTCTCTGACGTCTCTCGACTAAAGATCGATGTGATGTAACAATCTGAACAGATCTTTAAAAACAGTCGGTCTCGTTCTACTTCCTCTCGGTTGATGTTTGAAGAGCGAGGAATCAGAATATAAGATTCGTTCTCACCAGTTCTATGTGTGTGAGCTGCTGGGCGACGGTGAACGGGTCGTTGCAGATGGACAGCATGTCTCTCTGGAGGGTCGCCTGAGGCTTCGCCTTCAGGGCCGACAGTCTCTCCGCCGCCGTGGCGTTGATCTTCACCAGCGCCTCCTCGTACTGACTGAGCACCGTCAGCCTCCGGATCAGACCCTGACTCATCTGACCCACCGCCTTCCTGTACACCTGAGGGACGCCCGGACGAGAGGAGGGAGAGAGAGAGAGAGAGAAGCAGAGGGTTAGAATTTTATGTTGAAGAGATTCAACAGTTTTACTGTCGTCTGAAATCCTTCAGAAAATAAAAACATTTCATATTTCAGTTTTTGTACATTTTAAATGTTTTATTTTTTTATTTAAATTGTACTGTGTTCACTTTCTGTTTGCAATCTTTGCTGCTGTAACACCGTAAATTTCCCCGTTGTGGGATAAATAAAGGATTATCTTATGATAAACACTTCAACCAGGTCTTAGAGGTCAAAAGGTCGTCCTGTTTTCCAGGCCTCAGTTAGGTAAGAGTTCCTCTCTGACACACTTTAGGGCTTCAGTTGCATAACGTGTGTGTGTGTGTGTGTGTGTGTGTGTGTGTGTGTGTGTGTTTTTTTGTATAAACGAGGAGGATCCTGTTCGTGGTCTCTTTACATTCCTTCTCTATGAGCTGACCCAGAAAGTCTCGACCCCCCTTTTTCTTTTTCTCAGGACCACAAACCTCGTCCCTGAACTCTCAGAGTCTGAGTTCTGAAAAACAAAAAGTGGAGGAAAGAAAAACTCGCAGCTTTAAGACGGAGGAGGAGGAGGAGCTAAGACAGCGAGCAGAGCGGAGTGTCATCAGTCAGCTGGAAACAAAGACTGATGATGGAGACCAATCAGCTGTGGCTCCCTGGATGTTATTAAATATAAACATTCCTCGCAGCTCGACATGAATCTCCTTCACGCGCTCGCAGCAGACTCGGGGTAAACACACATCGTCCTCCGTTCCTGCGCAGTCGGAGCGCGGTGAGAAACACCACCGGTGAAAATCACTTCAAAGTCGACCATCTGCCCGAGCTTCTGTCCAAACAGAGAGCGGGATAAAAATAGATCTGTGAGGTAACCGTCACACGCGGAGGGACTCATCAGGACCGCAGGCCGTTACCTATGAGAGGGGCCCAGCAGGGGGCGCTGTGTCCGCCCTGGCAGTGACCCTGAGGCGGGCAGACGGTCGCTCCGTACGACTCGAGCGCTCGCTTCTCGCTGTCGTATCTTTCGAAGTCTTTTTTGGTTTTCTTGGCTCAGTGATGTCACTTCCTGTGGAGCGACATCTGAGCCACAGCAAAGGCCCCGGGCTGTTTTTCAGCCAATCAGCCGAGCAGAACTAATAAACAGAGAGGATTGTTTATCTACAAACACCATGAGACTGAAATATCTCCAAACCTTCTAAATAAAGAACCCCCCCCCCCCCCCCCCCTGCAGGAAGGACGCCGCACCTTACGAGGAACTCAGCATGTTTCCACTGCAGAGACCAGGGTCTAAATAAAGACTCTGGGACTTCCTGGTCCAGGTTCAGACTCTCAGAGAGGACCGGGGGCTTTGAAGGGTTTCAGCCTGTAAGTGTTGAACTCGTTCTTCCTGCAGCATGAAGACGACGAACGCAGACACAGAAGGTCTGAGCGTCTGGAAGCGTGGGCCAAAAGTACCCGCTACCTTTTACAGATGTCTTAAAGATGTGGTTGCACCTAGAATGAGTTTGTCACATGACCAGGTCAAGGTTTTCAAGAACTGTTCCAGGTGAAGCAAGTTTTTAAAGACTCAACGTCAGGACTCTTATTCTCTGAAAACAGACGATTTAAGAGATTTGAAATCTGCGTCCAGTTTGTGTTTCAGATCTCAAGATCTCTGGAGACTCATGAGAAAGGAATCAGTTGCAAAGTCTTTCTGAGAGTAATGGGTGACAAAACCTTAAAAACCTCTGTCTCCTTTTAACCCGTAGTTTACAGTAACCTGGAGCTTCGCTGTTTCTTTCTAAACAAGTCGACATATGAACAGTCAAAATCAGAAAAGTTTGATGTTTTGCAGAGAGTCCTGCAGCTTCGTCTGCAGGGTGGGTATCTAAATCCTCAGGAAACATTAAACAGGAGGGCAGTGAATGCATCATTAAGATTAGGAGGAGTCCTGCCTATGTTGTATAGTCCCTGTTCCATGTTAAATGTCTGAAATCTTTTATATAGATTTGTCCATGTTTGATACTGACTTGCAAAATATTTTGATGTCTTGTTTCGATTGTTTTTAAATCCCATGTGATCTTTAATTTGCTCCCTGCTGTCGTGAGTGTGTTTCTTTGTCCTGTTTGTTCAATATATAAAATAAAATAATAAAAAAGATGAGGAGGAGTAATGTTTAGTCTGCTTCTTGTGTTCCAGGAAGCCGGAGGAGAGTTACATAAAGAGCTGGAGAGCAGGAAGAGGTCGGGTTCAGATCCCAGCTGCTGCTTCCTCTCTGACCCGACCGCCGCCTTAATGACAGATCCTGATCCTGAACGTGGTCTGGACCCGACTTTAAACACATGTTCAGGTTTTCTATTCTGGACTCACAGAGCGTCTGGCCCGAGCTCTGCGGTGCTCGCTCTGCATCCCACTCTCTACTTCAAGAGCAGAAGTTCAGTTTGACTTTCCTGCTAAACATTTAGAGATTCTGTGAGAAACAAAGACTTCTGCTGCCGTCTGAAACTTTCAACGCCGAGGTCAGACTGCACGTTATGAGCATGACTGAAGCCAGACCCGACAGACGCAGAGTGCAGGACCCGTCGGCTCTGAGAGTCAGAGGTTTGATCATGTGTAGTCATTTTCTTTACTCTTCTTTCTGGGTGTCATCAAGCCCCGCCCCTCTTACCCCTCACATCACAGCATGAGTGTATGACTCTGACACAGTGAGCATCTCTTTGTTAGAATGCCTGGCGGTGTGTCACAGATCATCATCATCGTCATCATCGTCGTCTGAGAAGAGAATAAATCTCGTCCTGAACATTTGCTCGCAGTCATTTGTCCTCAGAAGCTTCCTGTTAGTCTGGGCGAGCACACGAGGCCGCTCTCATGTCACCTGCAGGGTGTTGAAGATTTATAAAAAGTTTCCTTGTTCACACCCGACAAACATCCAGAGCGCTGAGCATCTCTCTGTCCAACTCATCATCACATACAGAGTCTGCCCCGCCTCCCTCCTCGCCCCCTTTAAGTCCTGGTCTACCAGCCGGTCTGAGCCCGACTCACTGCTGATTGAAGATCAGTTCATGTCATAAACTTCATTTTTACTTCCTGTTGGGTTGAAACATGCAAACTAAAATCTCCTGACGCTGTTTAAAAAAAAGAAAGCGTGATGTGGTTTTGAGGGGAAGTCAGAGGAAATGGAGCTCTAAACGAGCGTCTTTACTTTTCAGGTTTGATGTTTTCACTTCCTGTTTGAGCTGCGAGTGTTTCTGAGTGTCAGTGAAGACGTTTTGATCTGAAGATGAAATCAGGATCAATCCTCACGCCTGGTTTATTGATGAGTCATCTTAAACACACAGTGTGTGTGTGTGTGTGTGTGTGTGTGTGTGACTTTAGTGTGTGTGTGTGTGTGTGTGTGTGTGTGTGTGTGTGTGTGTGTGTGTGTGTGTGTGTGTGTGTGTGTGTGTGTGTGTGTGTGTGTGACTTTAGTGTGTGTGTGTGTGTGTGTGTGTGTGTGACTTTAGTGTGTGTGTGTGTGTGTGTGACTTTAGTGTGTGTGTGTGTGTGTGTGTGTGTGTGTGTGTGTGTGAGTGTGACTTTAGTGTGTGTGTGTGTGTGTGTGTGTGTGTGTGACTTTAGTGTGTGTGTGTGTGCGTGTGTGTGACTTTAGTGTGTGTGTGTGAGTGTGACTTTAGTGTGTGTGTGTGTGTGTGTGTGACTTTAGTGTGTGTGTGTGTGTGTTTTTCTCGTATTGAGCGATGAAGGAGGACAGATGGGTGTGTGTGTCCTCCATCAATGTCTGAAGCCTCCACACCCCTACATACACACACACACACACACACACACACACTAAAGTCACACACACACACACACACACACACACACACACACACACACACTAAAGTCACACACACACACACACACACACACACACACTAAAGTCACACACACACACACACACACACACACACACACACACTAAAGTCACACACACACACACACACTAAAGTCACACACACACACAGACACACACACACACACTAAAGTCACACACACACACACACACACACACTAAAGTCACACACACACACACACACACACACACACACACACACACACACAGACACACACACACACACACACAGAGACACACACACACACACACACAGAGACACA
>NW_026870305.1:17500-37500 GCF_963584025.1 Labrus mixtus
ACGTGTTTGTAATCCCACTGACGCGCTCGCTTCTCCTTGGTCATCTACGTTTTATAATCCTGTTCCAAACACGCTCTGAACTCCTCAAATGTTTCCTGGAGTTTTCCAGGTGGGCTGAAAGAGTCCACGTTCAGTACCTGTGCACTGAAGCTAACAAGCTGCAACAACTGAGACTCTGATTTGACATCTGGCTCCCGGGTGTCATGTGGTGCGGGTGTAGTAGTTTTGGTGAAGGGTGGGGGGGTCTGTGGGGGGTTTTTGGGGACCCACATGTGAAGTCTTGGGGGTCTGACAAAAGCAAACTGTTAGCACCTAGCTGTTGGTTTAGTGCGGCTGGATGGCAGCTGAAGGTAAACAAACTAAATGCCACGGGGGGGGGGGGGGGGATTGTTTGGATGGATGGTTTTAATTATAGCCTTAGTTATCGTGTGTGTGTGTGTGTGTGTGTGTGTGTGTGTAGCCATCTGCCTCAGAGTGTTAAAGAAGTTTGGATTTGTAAACAGAGAACAGGTTACCTACTAACTTAATGATGATGGTCTCCATATTATTGATGATGATGATGGTAATGACGATGGTTTTTGTTTGATAACGACGACTTATAAGATGGTTTCTATACTGATTAGAGCTCTCAAGAACTGCCCTCAATGTTGTGCTTTGCCTCTGGTCACTTCCTGTCAGCACCTGTGTGTCCAATCAGACTCAAAGTTGATCGTTTGCTCTTACTGACATTGTTCTCTTTTTTCTAGATCCTTGCTTGTGTTGTTCTTACTCTCTGATGTACGTCGCTTTGGAGAAAAGCGTCTGCTAAGTGAATTGTAGAATCGTAGTTAGAAATGAGTCAGAAATGTCTCCTGGACGTCTTCAGGGGGTCAGGGGAACCAGGAAACATTCAAAGAGGGAGAAAAGCAGTTTCTAGTAATCGAGCCGTAACGTTTAGACACTGAGACGAGCTGCAGCTTTAAAAAGCTCCAAAACCTCCTCGGGGGGGAAAAACGTCATTTAAGGAGTCAAACCTCAGCGTTTACATGAAACTCCCTCCAGGCTGCGGAGCCGCCCGGCAGTGACACAAACGTTCAGGTGATTCTGTCTCTGGGGGGGGGGGGGGGGGGCTGCTCTCGCAGTGTGTTAACGACCGCTCATGATGAGAGCCATCAGCAGATCACAGACTGTAAAGAAAAGCCTACACACACACACACACACACACACACACACACACACACACACACACACACACACACACACACACACACACACACACACACACACACACACACACACACACACACACACACACACACACACACACACACACACACACACACACACACACAGGTTTGATGTTTAAACACTTCCCTGGTTCTGTTTCTCGGAGACATTCCTGCAGCTCGGAGCTCGGAGCAGAGAGACTCTGAGATTTGTGATGTCATAAAACTTCCTCTGCAGCCTTTGGGGCGTGACGATATCAAAGTTTAACCCTCGATATGTATGTTGTTGTATATTTCTGTCCTGAACACAGTGACCCCTCCCCTCCTCTGCGTCAGCAAGAGACATAAACTAAACGTTTGCATCATAACAAGACGCCAAAAGGACTTGAGAAACGCTGAGTTAGAATCGACCACCTCTCTAGCTTGTGGCAGCTTTTGGTTTAAGACATGACTGAAGCTTTGGTACTTACTGATCTCATTTAGTCTTCTCACATTAAAAAGTGTAAAAACAAAATCTGACAGCCTGAAGACACTGAGCGAGAGAGAAGGTAAGAAGATGTTTGTTTTTGGTTTATTGGGTCTGGAGGAGGAGGAGGAGGCTGTATTGTGGGGAATGTGATGCGGGGGGGGGGGGGGGGTGCAACAGCAGCAGTAAATCAACAGCCCCTCCCCCCCCCCCCCCCCCCTCTGCTGTGTAAACAGTGAACGGCCTGAGGAATCTCACTCATCCATGTCTGCAGGAAATGAGGGTGAGAGATAAGCGAGTGCCTGCACAGAGGAGGATTGAAGTGGTCTAAAAACAGACGGAGGGGCGCTGTGTGGTCTTAAATGGGGGGGGGGACTGGAGAGTGTTATGTAAAAATACACCTGTGTAAGGAGGGGGGGGGGGGGCTGGTGGTCCCATCTTTTCCTCCCACATTACATCAGAATACACTTCGTCCAGGACGAGGGTCTCAAAGCTGCACCCCCCCCCCCCACTTCACTCATCCTCCAGCAGCTACTCTGCATGCACACACCTCTGATGATCCACTGGCAGTGTTCAGACTCATAACGTTTGCAGCTGACGCTCTGAGTGTGAAAAATCTCAGCTTCCAGGAAGTATCCTGTCACCTGGAGACATCGGTCCATCAGAGACACATTAACACATCCGACCCTGCAGGAACCCCCCCCCCCCTGCAGACTGGAGAGATCTAAACCAGCCTGACACAGAGGGAAACTTGGAGGGCTGACGTGCACCTCCTCAGAAATGTAAATACTCAGAGTCAGGAAGTATGATCGAGCGTCCTCTGTGTCGACTGATGTCTCTCTCTCTCTCTCTCTCTCTTCTTCAATAATTTCAGTTTAATCAACATTTATCAGCTCAGACGTCAACAGAACACGCTCCATCAGATCAGAGTGACTTCTTCTTCTGCACATTAAAAACCTCTCCTCTGAATCAGCATGACACCGACACAGCAGATAAACATCTGTAGACATTGGTTCATGCAACATGTCTGTCAACAGAGATGACAAAGATAAAGATGTTCAACAGAAGCATCGTTGCACCCCGAGCAGAAACTACTTCTGCCTTTGAGTCTTGGAAATGTGAGAATCTCTAAATTAATTTCAACTTGGCAAACAAACACCAGCTGTAAATCAAGATCAGCTGATTGGACTAAACAGCCTCCAAAAGGACACTTTGGTGAGATTTGATCCTCCTTCTAATGTCTCACAGATCAATAGATCGATGTCGGCTCTGGGTCTGAGTGATAGATGGTGCTGAAGCAAAGGATCATGTGCCCAATCAATTCATCCTCCTTTTATTTCAACAATCTATCCAATGATCGTTTAGTCCATGAAATCAATGAAAGTTGGAAACATGGTCACCCATCACTTCCTTCCGTTTCTTTCATCAAATCGACGCCTTCAAACCCCCCCAAACATCTTCATCCACCGTCAGGACTGAAAGATGAAAGCAGCTGATCCTCACATTGAAGAAGACAGAACCATCAAATGTTCAAAGATTATGATTTTAAAGTCTCTAAAGAATCATTTTAATCTGAAGAACAGAAATCTTAGAGCGTGTGTTTTCCACACCTCTGCAGTCTGCACACCTTCTCATCACTAATGCACCAGAAATCAGGACTTCCTCTGAAGCCATGCATGATGACAGGAAGCCTCTCATTCCCTTCAAAAGTCTCTTTTTCACCAACAAAGACCTGTACCAGGAGCACGACCTGTAATCCACTTTAACAAAAACCCAGATCCCCCTGTGTCAGAATCACCGAAAACAGGATCCATCATGTCAGCACGCGCGCACACACACACACACACACACACACACACACACACACACACACACACACACACACACACACACACACACACACACACACACACACACACACACACACACACACACACACACACACACACACACACACAGACAGAGACACAGAGCCAAGGAGAACACCGGGCATGTTCACAGGAGAGAAGCGGGATTAACTCACTGATCCTCGGTGTCTTACAGGAGAGGAGACACGGGGAGGGTGAGGGTGAGGGTGAGGGAGGGGGGAATCCTCTTAGGAAGAAGGTAGGGGGGCGTTAAAAATAGTCCGCCATTGAAATTGGTTCAAAAATCTCATAATTCGGGAACATTTTAAGGGCCAAAGGTGAAATTTAGAGAGCAGAACAGATATTTTAGAAGCAGCCAATCAGAGAGGGCATCATTGTTAATCATTAAAGATTTGGATAAAGTCAAAGCATAAAAAACCTGCAATCTAAACACCACAAACTCAAAATGCATTTATAATGTTTGCATCAGTCCGTTAAGAATCTCTCCTGATCCTCTGTGGCTGCAGACTCGGTGCGCTCCGCTCCGCGCTCCACCTGCGCGCTTTTTGGACACCATGCGAGTCTCCAAACATCACAACATTCAATCCAACCATTAATGATCAAAGTATCCCCGTCATCTATCCTCAAAGCTCACCTCAAACAGCAGCAATCCAGGTGTGAATCCCGCTCGTATCCTCTGATTAAAATGATCCAAACAAACAGACTTTCTCCGCCGCTCCCGGGAGGCGGTGAAAGCAGCTGACTGTCCGCGGCTCCGGTGACCTCACTGCGGCATCACGCAGCTGACACTGCAGGTGAGTTAAACGCGTGTTCTCAGGTGAACAGCACCCAAAGAAGAAGAAGAAGAAGAAGAAGAAGAAGAAGAATGAGTGTTTGAATGAGAGCTCCGGCTGTGTGTTATTCCTCTCTCCGATGTGTGTGAGAGCTGTGAGCAGCGCGCAGCCTCAAGACTTTACTGTGAGAGTGGGAGAGGCAGCAGCCAATCCGAGGACAGGACTCACAAACGCCACACCCCCATCTCCCATGCCGTCTCTCTCTCTCTTTCTCTCTCTCGTCCCCCCTCCTCTCTCCGTCTTTACTCTCTCTTTCGGTCTCACTCTGACGTTTCCATGAATTCTCCTCCTTCCTCTTTAAATGTTTCGATTCTCCATTCAGGGATTATTTTCTTTGAGCTGCAGGGAATCCCAGAAAGTCAAAAAAGCACCACATCATTCTGAAGAAACATGAACAAGAAAAAGAAACGTTTCTGTTTCAGTGATTCTGAGAAGTTTCTGTTGAAAGGTCACGACCTCTCCTCCTGCATGGGGTCAAAACCAAAAACGGACATGTGGGGTAGCCAATCAGATGTGAGGCTCCTTGATGTTCAGTGTTTGCAGGTAGAGGGTAAAATGTGCACAGATGAAAGTCCAAGGGTTCAGACCACAGATTGTAAATATTACTGGACTGAGTGTCGTCCCCCGTCTGTTCCTGCAGGGGGCGCTGGAGTCCCATCGATGGCGGTCTCCATGCTGGAAATGCTGTCTCAGTCTAACTTTCAGTCAACCTAACGACAGGCTGAGAGCTGGAGCTGAGGCGGGTTTTAAACCTCCTGACAAACCGTTACACCGCGCCCACCTGTCAATCAGGTCAGCTACACGCCTTATTGTGAATAACTCTTATCCTTCATCAAATCAAAACTGATGAGTCATCAAAACATTCACCCCCCGTACAGTGTGTGTCCATCGAGACATGAGCTAATCACACCTATTTGGTTTTTTGAACCAGGCTGTAAACATGTTAATCTCTGCTGTAAAAACAGGCTTTTTAGAATGGGTGTGTATGTGACTTCCTGTGCTTCTGCTGCCAGCCTCTAGTGGACACTCCAGGAACTGCAGGATTTTACACTTCAGCACACTCAGCAACATTTTATTTTCTAACCTCACACGTTTTTGAAGGTTTTTATAATCCAAAGTACTGGACTGTGGTGCAAACTTTCAGATATTATCATTTATCCTGTGAGAGGTCATGTGTGAAGTAGTGTGTGTGTGTGTGTGTGTGTGTGTGTGTGTGTGTGTGTGTGTGTGTGTGTGTGTGTTTGTGGAGCAGACTAATAAACCTTGTGGTGAAATAACAGCAAATCATCCCAAATCTCATCATCAACATCCAGAGACGTTATATAATCTGGTTTTAGTGCAGATTTACGTATATGTGCTCTAATCCAGCTTTTCTCTCGCTTGAATGAGCGCAGTAGTTTGACCACGAAGATCAGGACGTCATCATCATCATCATGTTGGACATCAAGGGACAAAAACACACACACACACACACACTCCAAAAAGTCTGAACTGAAGCAGAGGATTGTTTTAAACAGAAAAAAAAAAGAGGATTATAACTTTGATTTTTTTTACATGCTGCAGCCAAAACAAGAAATGCATCACAGCGAGCGGAGATCATCCTCCTCGCCATGTTTAAAAAAACGGTTAAACGACGCGGTTTATCGTCTATATCTTGAGTGAAACCATTTGATAAATTTACAGCGCTTTAAGAGTGTAAATGAATCACACACGGGAGCAGTCATGGCTCGGTGTAAATGTTCTGAACGTCATGACATCAGAGGTCTTCTGCTCAGTTTGAGGTCAGTGTTTTAAGCCCGATGTTCAGATTCTTAAAATAAACCTGCGTTCCTGCAGTGGAACAAATAAACTCTGTTTTTTTTTGTTTGTGTTACATTCCTCATGTAGCTCTTAAGGCGAGCGGAGGAGATAACATCAGGAATGTACAGAAACATGACGTTTGTTGTCCCTGCTGCAGCGAGGTCACAGAGGATTGGACGCTCCAACAAACATCCTGAGTGAAACAGGAAAACTGTCTGCAGACGTCTCTGATCACATCAGCAGCAATAAATAATCCTTAAAGTTACATGTTTATATTCTAATGCAGTTTATTAAAGTCAGAAGTGAGATGACTCTGCATGCTCTGGTCTTATTTAAAGTGACAGTACATCTTCTGTTTCTGAGTATTGTGCTTCTGGAAAATATTTAATTTGCTCAGATTTTAAAAAAAAATACCTGAAGAGAAGAAAAACTGTTGATTTAAATTAAAACAAGCACGATGGCTGCAGCTGATGGTCTGAATCCTCCGTCCCTTCAGGATGAAACAAACATGCCTTAAACATGTCGTACTGTTTTCAGAGGTGGTACCAGGAGCGTTACAGAGGCGAGACAGGATCAGCTAAGCCAAACGGGGAAACGCATCTCTCTGTGTGTGTGTTCATGTCTGACTGTCTGTGTGGGGGGTTAGGGTTAGTCCTAGTCCTAGTCTGTGGATTCACTTTGAAGAAGCACGGCACAGCGGGAGAGCTCCACATACACACACAGTCAGACCTGCGCACACACACACCGAGCTGCTCTTCCTGAAACCCTTACTACCTCTGAGGGGGGGGTTACGCTGAACAGGGCTTATGTTTTTATCTTCAGATTCTCGAACAGATGTGATCTTGACGACTTTAAGAAAAGATTAGGATTTTTATCGTTTGCATCAAACGGCTAACCTGTTAGCATACACGTTCAAACAAAGACAAAACAAAGATGTTTGAAAAAAAAAAGCATTTTTAATTTACATAAGTGCACAAATACTTTTGGTATATTAGGAGGCCTGAGAATGAATCATCTTTTTTCTTCAGCTGTAACTCCTCCTCCTCTTCTTCTTCTTCTTCTTCTTCTTCTTCCTGAGAACATCGGATCATTAACTATCTGTGAACAATCCTCTTGTTTCGCTCCAGGACTCTTTAAGGAGCCGCCCTGAATGTGTCTGTTAGCATTCTCAGAGCTGTTACTTTGGATGAAGCTGTATGTTTCCTTCGTTCGAGTGCGTCCTAATCTCCATCTTTGTTCCCGCTGTGATTCGGCCCACCTGAAGCCCTTCCACCTCCACAGCCACACCTGTGCTCTTTAGCCAGGCCGCTGAGGAGCTCCAGGACTCTGATCTCGTGCTCCATGCGGGCCCTCTCCCTCCTCTCCTCCCTCTCGGCCGTCTCCCTCTGCCGCTGCTCCTCCCTCTGCAGCCACTGGGCGAAGAGCTCCTGGTGCCAGCGCGCCTGCTCCTGCCGCTGGCTCTCCAGCTGGCCCAGGAGGCCCCGCGTCTCCGACACCAGACCCTGGAAACACTCCGACAGGTGTCTGAGGACGGGCTCCAGGCAGGTGGACTCTGGGTGCTGGTGGTTGAAGGCGGGGAGGACATGTGGGTGAGGATCTGGGGGGGCAGGGGGTGGCGGGGAAGCTGATTGGACAAGAGGCGGCGGAGGAGGAGGAGGAGGAGGAGGAGGAGGAGGAGGAGGAGGAGGCAGTACTACATGTGAATGAGAGCTCAGGCTGTTTTCGATGAGTGAACCTGCGACACAGAACATGAAACAGAACAGGTTAAAGGCTTTATGTGTGATGTTTTGATCCAGCAGATGTCGCCCTTGAGCACCAGCATGAAACCAAAACAACTCGCGCTGCATTGTTGTGTTAGCATGCTAATGCTAGCGATCTTTATTATGCTCGTATCTTCACACTGCATGTAAATTTACCTGAAATGAGCGTGATCTAGAAACACAGTTAAGCAGTGAGTACAGTATGTTATTCTTCTTTTCTCTAGTCCCTCAATTAAACAACTTTTATACACGAGGGGAG
Source organism: Labrus mixtus (assembly GCF_963584025.1). Lineage (NCBI taxonomy): Eukaryota > Metazoa > Chordata > Actinopteri > Labriformes > Labridae > Labrus > Labrus mixtus. Next base: position 25,692 of record NW_026870305.1, read on the forward strand.
GAGTCAGCCGGCCGTCCGGGCGATGTAAACAAAGTGAAGATAGGACTCTGAAAACTCTGAAAACATCACAGACAGTGGGACTCGGGTGTTACACCCATTGTAGACAGTCATGACTCACAGAGTTATTTTCAGAGGAGATACTTGATTTATATATTTAAGTGTGAAACATCACATATTCAGACTTAAGATTATTACTAACGTTTATGAAGATGATTAAAAGTTGTTTGATTCACTTGATACAAATCCTCCAACCTGCCAGGTATCAACACTTTATCTGCTGCACCGATCGAGTCAGATTTATTTCCCTGATATGGATTCACAAGAGAGAACATCAAACCAGCAGTTTGAAGCCGGGTACAGACGGTACGACTTTGGGCCGTCCCAGACCAAATATGAAGAATCGTGGTCATATCTGCGGTCGCGGCCTCTGTCTCACACGCCCTATTCAGACCGCCGCTTCAAGCCGTGATATTTAAACACCGCTGTGACGTTTTCAGATTTAAAAAAAGTCTGCAGGAGGTTTGAAACCCGACAAAGAGCAAAAGTCCTCAGATTTAAAAAACTGAAACCTGTTTAGGACTCAGCTCGGCTTTTTTACAAAACAGAAAACAACAAACGACAACGACACACACGCTCAGTCTGTGTAAGAGGAGGTTGTGTCATACGAGGGAGGAGGACTTCCTCTTTTCAGCACGAGCGTCACGGAACAGTTTGCAGAAATAACTTTGGCACATTTAGATCTTTAAATAAAAAAAGTTTAATTATAGTTCAATGGGAAAATCAAGAGACTGAGAAACTTCTGAGGCTCCAAACTGCTTCTGAAGAGTCGTCTTTGTTGTTGATTTTCAGATTTATTTGTTTACCGACCTGAACATCACAGCAGTTACAGATTAAATTTCTTCTATTTCTGAACCTCTTTGGATGTTTTTTTATGTCTTTTGTAGCCGTCATAACACCTGACCGGGGACTCTACGTATTGGTTCCCAACCTGGGGTCCTGAGGGGGGTGTGAGGCTCTATCTGCTCTGAGACTGTCAAAATTAGATTTACTCATTTTACCTTGATTCATGATAAAAACACAAACTGGATCCTTTATGGAAAGGTCTTTCTGAAGCTCTATATGATACTGTTTCTATAACTTCAGTTCATATAAATAAACTTTAAACTCTCAGCCACGTCAGCTTCATGAAGTTTGTCAAACCCGTTTTTTATCATTTTAAGCTTCTTTTGAAATATAAAATAATCTCAGTACGTACCACCGGTGTCCCGATGGATGGAGGGTTCCAGATAACCCGGGTGTCTGTCCCGCTGCTGCTGCTGCTGAGGAAATCCTGGATTACTGAACTCAAACTCATCTGTTGAAACTTCCCCGTCCTCCACTTTGACCTCAGAGTCCAGCAGCCAGGACCGCCGGCCTCCTCGCTCCTCTGACGAGCTCAAACGCTCCCTTCCTGTCCTCCCTGAAGAGGCAACATGGCGTCCGCTGATCTCTGTGTTACAGTTTGAATCTGGCCCGTTACTTCCTGTCCCGTTGATGGAGTTGAGGTGACGCTCTCCCGTCCATTCCGGCGAAATAAAATAGGCCCCTCCTCCTTCCCCATCGTCGGATCTGCGGCCTAACACGGCGTCCATCTCTGTGAAGTATTTGAAGGTGCAGGGCTGCGAGCTGTCCACGCTCCTCTGCAGCTTGGCCCGCACGTAGTTGGCCTTCAGAGTTTTGACCCGGAGCCGGCACTGGTGCGGGCTGCGGGAGAATCCCATTTCGCTCATACGGGTCGAGAGGTGTTTGAAGACGTGCCGGTTTCGGAGGTTTTCTGCCAGACTCTTCTGCACGCGCTCGTCGCTCCAGGCGCACAGCAGCACCTGAGTCTCCTCCACCGTCCAGTTCACCGAGCGCTCGGCCTCTCGTTTCCCTGAACACACACACACACACACACACACACACACACAGACACACACACACACACACAGACACACACACACACACACACACACACACACACACACACACACACACACACACAGACACACACACACACACACAGACACACACACACAGACACACACACACACACACACAGACACACACACACACACACACACACACACACACACACACACACAGACACATACAGACACACACACAGACACACACACACAGACACACACACACACACACACACACACACACACACACACACAGACACACACACACACACACACACACACACAGACACACACACACACACACACACACAGACACACACACACACACAGACACACACACACAGACACACACACACAGACACACACACAGACACACACACACACACACACACAGACACACACACACACACACACAGACACACACACAGACACACACACACACACACACACACACACACACAGACACACACACACACACACACACACACACACACACACACACACACACACAGAATTACTGAATCATCCTGAAGACTTTTTTAAGATGCTCTGACGCTGTCTACAAAAATACATCAATGAATGGGACGTCCTGCACGCTAACTGCAAAACCACAAACTAGGGATGAATTTACAGTAATCCCTGTACTCGATTACTCAAATTACCTAATGAACGAGTACTCGAGTACCCACAGATTTTATTATTTACTTTTAACCGTAAACAAAAAAAGGGTCCGTCGGACACGGACCTCCCGGACCTGAATTGTAGACTTTGTGCCTGTAAAATGACATAAACATAAATATAAATAAATAACCAACAACAGAAAGCGATTTTAGTGTCAACGACGCTAACAACGACGTGTGCTAACAGGGCTAGCAAATAAAGTGATGCGAGACTGCCTGTTTTCTGTCTCCGCTGTTTTCTCCTTGTGCTTTAAGCGCATGTGGTTAAGCATCTAACTAGTATTTCTATGGTATGCAAGTTTAACGCCGTTCGTTTTTTGTCGAAGTACTTCCACACATCACTTTTCTTCACAGACATGTTGCAGCTGTAGCAGACGGTTCTGTGTTTGTGTACTAAAGCTGAAGCCGTGGCCGGAGAAGTCATACGTTTGTATCCTGTTAATTATTTTCCTACCTCGTATATTCAGTTAGGTGAAAACAAAAAGCTGAGTCACACATGTAACGCTGAATGAATTTAATGTAACCATTATGAATTGAATAATGGAGTACTCGAGTACTCGTACCCATCCCTACCACAAACTACTTTAAACCCAATTTACTCCAATTAGGATCCAACCCGGGTCACGTCTTAGAGACCAACGGGTTTGTGCAGTTTAGACAGTGAGCTGGAGATTGCTTGCAACTTTTGCTGTCTCTCCTACACACCTGTCTTCTACAGGTTTTGGTGCTTCTCAGTACTATGGATCATCAAAATAACTCGTTTCATTTTTAAACACGTTGGTTTTAAAAAGAATCAAAGTATTGGGGCGCCGGGAGCCTACAGTGGCCTACAGGTTTTGGTGCTTCTCAGTACTATGGATCATCAAAATAACTCGTTTCATTTTTAAACACGTTGGTTTTAAAAAGAATCAAAGTATTGGGGCGCCGGGAGCCTACAGTGGTTAGTGCGTGCCCCATATACTGCCCGGGTTCAAATCCGACCTGTGGTTCCCCTCTCTCTCTCCCTGTGGAAATCAAACAGGAAGTAGAGTACTCTCAGCTTAACACAGTACAAAATTTCAAAATAAAAGCCTATTTTAATTTTAAATGCGAAATAATGGAACATGTGATAAATTACAGTTAACTATTTATATTTAACGACTGATTCATACGTTTCCTGTTCAGCAAACACACACACAGTTCATCCTGGTATAAACCTTGAGGGGGTGAAAGGTGAGAAAACCTGATGACAGGAAATGAAAAGTCAGGCTCAATAACAGGTTAAAGTTTGGGGTTAATTCATACTTACACACATTAATAATAACCTGATTAAGCTGTCCGGGGATTTAAAAGACTCCCTGTGTAGTCTTAATATGAGTAGATTAAAGTTTCCATGGTTTAAAAACCTCTTCTTCCCTCTCTCTCTCGGTCACAACAAACACACACAGACATTTAGCGGCTAGCAGTTAGCACAGCTAGCTCCGTGACAGTTAACTGACTCTCTGCTGAGCGCGAAACTACAAACAAACATGGCGGAGGATGTCGTGAGTCTTACTTCTGGTCGTAGAAACGGAGTTGGTCGAGTTGATGGTCGGAGGATTCATTTTAACGGCTGCAGGAAAATGTAAACAATCCTCACACAGGGCGACGCTCCTCTCTTCCGGGTGACGTCCAGTCCGGCGTGTGACGTCACGGGAAAAAGTTAGATAGAAACAGAGCACGAGGATAGGTGTTTTTATTATTGTTTTACGGTTTAAAATTGATTTCATCCTTCATGTTTGTGACAAAATTGTATATTGTTGTTATTATTATATATAATTTTAAATAAAGTTTTAAAAAATCATTAAATTAGAGGAAAATATGTGTTGATTTATATTTGATCAGATTTTTTTAATTTTGAACATATTTGTAAATTTGATGAATGTATTTTAGATCAGATTTGTAATTTTGAAACTATAACAACACAAAGCAAAGGCTTTCAGGGCACGATCAGAAACTACAAAACTCAAAGAATGACATATCTCTGACATACCTAAAAGCTTCCCAAAGCATTCTGGGTATTGTCACACTTGTATTATTATGTATTCACAGTCGTCCACACGCCGTGATGGAAGCTCAAATGCATTTGAACAGCTCAGTGTGAAAAGATCCTCAGAGAGTTTGAATAAGAACAGAGAGGATCAGGAAACAGCTCGTACAGACGCAGAGAGGTGCTAACAGCTTCTGCTTCACCTCCTCCTCTCTGCTTCACCTCCTCCTCTCTCTCTCTGCTTCACCTCCTCCTCTCTCTCTCTGCTTCACCTCCTCCTCTCTGCTTCACCTCCTCCTCCTCTCTCTCTGCTTCACCTCCTCCTCTCTCTCTGCTTCACCTCCTCCTCTCTCTCTCTGCTTCACCTCCTCCTCCTCTCTCTCTGCTTCACCTCCTCCTCTCTCTCTCTGCTTCACCTCCTCCTCCTCTCTCTGCTTCACCTCCTCCTCTCTCTCTCTGCTTCACCTCCTCCTCTCTGCTTCACCTCCTCCTCCTCTCTCTCTGTTTCACCTCCTCTCTCTCTCTGCTTCACCTCCTCCTCTCTCTCTCTGTTTCACCTCCTCTCTCTCTCTGTTTCACCTCCTCCTCTCTCTCTCTGCTTCACCTCCTCCTCTCTCTCTCTGCTTCACCTCCTCCTCTCTCTGCTTCACCTCCTCCTCTCTCTCTCTGCTTCACCTCCTCCCCTCTCTGCTTCACCTCCTCCTCTCTCTACGTGTATATAGATACTAAGATACTAAGCGCTGGATCCTAAACGACGGGACTGTCAGGAAGACAAGAAGACGAGGAAACAGAGTTCAGACGAGTGTTGTCTTCATCGATTCTTCAGTCTGATGTTTGTTCCTGAATTAAACTTGAATCTGTAAAAAGGTTGTCCTTCTCAACACAAACACAATAAGACAAAACCTCACAAAATCACAGGGTGGTTAATGACAGAGGAGGAGGGGAGCCGAGACAGTCGACTGGACCTTCAACTCATTACTCATTCATGCCTCCAGGCTGCACCCCCCCCACACACACACACACCTCCACCTCCACCGTCCTGCTGAGGAACACTTCACACTCATCCTCACACATGGACGCACACACACAAACACACACACAAAGAAAAGAAAAGGCTTTCCAAAACACTCACAGCACACCTGCACAGTCAGGGTCTCAGGTGCTTCTCTCATCTCTAATTACTTCATTAACAACTTTTTATTATTCATTAACACTCGTTAAGACACAGGGCATGCCGTGCAGAAACACAGGGAACCTGGAGTTTTGCATATTTTTACTAATTAGACCGTAAAGTCAGCAACCTGCCAAATGTGAGCAGGGAGGAATAAGCGGGAGGGATGAGCTGGTTAGGATCTCACCACTGATCTTTCTGATACAGCAGAGGTTTAAAATGTACAACAAAAGAGGAAGGCTTTTAATGCACGACCCCGGTGTATAAATAACCGCTGAGCCTCGTCCGTGCAGAGACACGCTGCAGATTCCCTCCCGGTGTGATTTGTGTTTCAGAAAACCAGGTCAGTGAGCACACAGGAGAGGTAAGACGAGGTTCAGACGAGGCTCACACGCTGGAGACGGTTACGTCAGCTGAGGCTGCAGGAGAACTGAGAGATCCCACTGAGCGTGCTCTCTGCATGCTGCTCTTTGGCGTCGCTCCCTCTCTCCCCTCCTTTTCATGTCTCCTGACAACCAGCGGCGGCCGCGTTTGTTTAGATCAGCGGCTCGCAAACTTTCACACAGGACACAAACAAAGACTCGACGTGGGAGCAGAGCGGCAATTCCTGGAATCTGTTTCTGGATGTGGAGTTGGAGTCTCCTGCAGGCTAACCAGAGGTGGCAAAAGAAAACACATTCCTAACTCCAGAAGGGGAAGAGAAATGTTGCAGTGTCGACTCTGAAATGTTCTCACAGAGTGGAGAGATAAAAGTGTCTCTGGAGGACGTTTCTATTGGCTGTTTGTGTGCAAAGCTAACGGCTAATGTGAGCGTAAACATTGAGTTCAACTGAGTGAAAACCTGAAGGATTCAAACTGATTCACATCTTTGAACCCGTTTCTGTCCAAAACCAAGAAGTGGACCTGTGAAATATTCGCTCTTATTTGGGTTGTTTAAACGTTTGAAGAGCAGCGGACCGGGACGCTCGGTGCTAATCTTCAAAGTGTTATCATCTCACTTTGTGCATGAGAACGATTCCTTCCCCCCTCCCCCGCTGCTCTGCGTTCACATCAGTACCATCGCAGACTCAGAGTCCGTCCTGCTAACTGTGGATGTTTTCTGTTATTTCTGAGACGCCAACAACGACCCCTCTTCCTGCGTCCAGCGCCGTGCTCAGTGGATTTTTTGGGGCTTTTTGTGTCTTCCATGGAGAGATAGGACAGTTGGAAATCAGGGAGAGAGAGAGAGAGGGGAATGACATGCAAGAAAGGAGCCACAGGTGTGATTCGAGCCTGGGCCGCCCGCTTGGAGGACCACAGCCTCCATACATGGGGCGCACGCACTAACCACTGCGCCACCAGCGCCCCTGGTTTCAGCGGTGTTTGAAGCGACAGGAGCCGTTCAGAATGACGTCATTCTGTACTCCGATCCGGGTCCTGGTCCCGAATGTGAAACCACCCTTGACCTCAATTATCCTAAACAAACAGATCACACTGAACAACACACTTTGTTACCAACTGATTCCATTAAAACACAACAACACAGAGTTAAATATATACGTCTGCTGCTTTATTCAATCATTTCATCCCTTCTGGGTGATCTGGAGAGTCCACATTCAGGTCCACATGGACGCCGTCTAGTCCTCCTACTGTATCTGGCAGCTCGCTGAGTTCAGTGTGGAGACCCGGCAGCTGAGCGACCTCCTCCTGATCTGTCGCTTTCTTTTCACTCTCCTCCTCTATCATGGCCTTCGTCTCTTCTTTTAGCTGTGTGACGACGGACTCGGCTATCGTCTCAAACAGGACAGACTTTAACTCGTGCCACAGTTCCCTCTTCGTCTCGGCCTGCAGGTCGGCCGGCTGCTCTCTCTTTAGGATCAGTTCAGTCAAATCCTCCAGCTCCATGGAAAGAGCGAGCATCTTTTCTCTCCCCATATGCATTGCTTCACAGGCCTGCTTCCAGAAGTCACAGTTCTAACTGTCTTCATCGTCTTCATCGTCTTCATCGTTTCTCTCCAGTATCTTCTGCAGAGTATCAGCTCGCATCGTCTCTCTCTCCACTTCTGTCTCTAGCTGCTGCATCTTCTCCTCCTGACAGGCGATTTTGTGTTCAGAAACGAGCAGCTTCTCCTTCAGCTCCTCCACCTGCTTCAGCAGATCGTCCACCAGATCGTCCACCAGCTTGCTGTCTCTCCACTGACGGTCACCGTCGTCTTCACTGTCATCTTCATCGTCTTCGTCTTCATCCTCTATGAAGAGTATCTTCTGATAAGCATCAACTAGCATCCTCTCTCTCTCCACTTCTGTCTCTAGCTGCTGCAGCCTCTCCATCATCTCCTCCTGATAGCTGATTTTGCTTGCTAAAACGAGCTGCCTCTCCTTCAGCTCGTCCTTCAGCAGAGCGTCCAGCTTGCCGTCTCTCTGCTGACTGTAACCGTCCTCTGACCTGTCGGGTGTGAGCAGCTCCTCTTTCAGCTCCTCCACCTGCTCCAACAGAGCGTCCTTCTCCTTCAGCTCCTCCTCCTGCTCCAGCAGAGCGTCCTTCTCCTTCAGCTCCTCCACCTGCTTCAGCAGAGCGTCCTTCTCCTTCAGTTCCTCCTCCTGCTCCAGCAGAGCGTCCTTCTCCTTCAGCTCCTCCTCCTGCTCCAGCAGAGCGTCCTCCTCCTTCAGCTCCTCCTCCTGCTTCAACAGAGCGTCCTTCTCCTTCAGCTCCTCCACCTGCTCCAACAGAGCGTCCTTCTCCTTCAGCTCCTCCTCCTGCTCCAGCAGAGCGTCCTCCTCCAGCTCGCCGTCTCTCTGCTGACTGTCACAGGTGGCCGGCATCTCCATCTTCTCCATCTTAATCTGCTGGATGCTCCTAATGTTGGTGCAGATGTTGTCTCTGTCTGTCTTTCTGTTGGAGGATTGTTTGTTTCTGAATGAAAAGTTTCACTCGTATCTTTTAACCTGCTGTTGTCATGACAACCGTTTTAATGTCCTCTGTCCTCACCACAACAACATGCTGTTTGTGTACTTTTAAAATCCCATGGTTCTAAACATTAAAAATAACAACAACAGGGCATATTTTGAATTCTTGTTGTCAGTGTTGGTTGCCTGGCAACCAGAGGAGGAACCAGGAAGTCTCTTTACTCAACAAGAAACAGCGTTACTCAACATAAACCTCCAGTGTGTTATCGGTTCAATTAAATCAAATTAAAGCTTTACACGTGTTGTACAGGTGTGTAGCTCTAGTCTTTAAGCTAAGCTGTTCATGCTAAGCTACGTTTATGCTAAGCTACATTTATGCTAAGCTAAGCTCACTGCACAGCACATACAGCAACAGATCAATGGAAACTGAAAATCTGGAGACACAACGGGCCATATTACCAGTAAACGTATTAATTAACGTCTGCTAACGGTAGCATTCAGCCTCTTCTTAGTTAACGTATGAGAATCGTTCACTTGAGTCCATTCTGAAGGTCTTCCTGTTTTTTCCCACAGAGGACTGGGAGTCTCACATCTCTGCGTGGTAATCAGAGGCTCATTTGCCTCTTGATATCACCACCTCTCATGCAGAAACTGCCCCGCCCCCCCGTCGTAGCTGAGACTACAGCTGCAGAGCACATGCTGGGCGTCTCCAAAACACACACTGACGACGCAGCAGGTCATTTATCAGACAGTAAAGTCGACTTCTGAGCTGCTGTGATGTGGACCTTTTTCTGCAGCCTCTCAAATCACTAACAGAAGAAGTCCTGGTCCCGCGTTCAGAAGCCCTCTAATTTTGCTTCCACTTTTATAGTAGCCACCAATTAGCAGAGGCCGCTCTGACCAGCACAGAACGTCTGGCAGAGAATCTGAGCTTCAGAGAATTTCCTGGAAGTCACAGTCTGAGAAAACCACCACCGTGATATATCCAAGAACAGATCGAGAGAGGGAAGCTGCAGTCAAGTGAAGTTTGATTTCACAGTTTAGCTCCACTTTGCCGTTTGCTAACCGAGCAAAATCGGGGGTCAAGAGTACTTGGATCCTGGGCCCGGGTCCCTAGATTAAAACCACCTTAAGTAGCTGAAAGGGTGAAGTGTGAACTTCAAGTGCACCTCTGTGTTTCTCAGCCCGTCATGCTAAAAGTGTACTTCCTAAACGCCGTCAGAATCATGTGTTCATGTGTCCACCTCTGCGGGCATTTCCATCTGTCTTTGTGTGCAGCTTCCAACAGGAACGGAGGAGCGAAAAGGAGAACAAAGAGTTAAAAAAATCTCCAGAAATAACCCCCCCCCCCCCCCCCCCCCTTTTGTTGTTTCACATATTTGCCCCTTCAAGATCTAAAGTCACATTCCACAGAGCTGTTTTTGTTTTCCAAAAAAGGTAGGAAATAGTTACATAAGAGAGCGCTGAGAGCGTTTACATAAATGGTCAAAGTCGGTCAGCGCTGACTGACCGCCGTCTGGAGCACGAGCCTGAGAGTCAGAGCGCTGGGCGGTTTACATCACGGGGTCACGGCGTGACTCTGTGTGTCGTGTGGACGGGTCGGAAGGAGCTCTGAACATGCACACGGCTGAATGAATGATTCCTTTGTCATGAGGGAGAACATCCAGTGTGGTTAATGATCTTTTTAAAAGTGTGAATCAGGAACACGGCGGCCTCGATTCACAACAGATCCTCAGTCAGAGGAGGAAACATCCACATGATGAACATGTCCTCGATGGGCTGCTGTAACTAAAAGATTGTTTTGTCCAATAGAGAACAAACCATATGATGTATTTTTGTAGGCCAACCCTGAAGTAGCATCACCATGGGGTCTAATGAGAATTCTCCTCTGGGATGTTTTCATTGGATTTTGGATCATTGCAGAAAATAATCTCTGTGTTAAACACACGTTTCTGAAGCGTAGGCGTTTTGTTCAGCAGGATAACCTTCACAGATGAACGCCATTTTTATGATGTTTGAAGCGTTAATGCGGCCGACAGAAGTAAAAAGCTAACGTTATGCTAAAGCTAACTACACCACGGTGGGATGATTGTGACGTCACTAGCGTTACGCTTCAGACGATCTCCGATAAACTAATCCACGTAGCTTAATAAATAGTTTACTAACATAATATTCACCTTAACTTAAAGATTAAACCTACAGGAGACGTCTCCGACTAGTGAGAGAGTTCCCGCCCTCTGTGTCCGGCGTGATGACGTTTAATGTCCCCGACAACCGCTGTAGTCACATTTAGCCACTTGTTAGCAACCGCCTTTTTAGTAAAAACTTCAAACTTCACAAGTGGAGGTATTACCTAACGTAGTTTATGTGGTCTAACAAAACACCAACATCTCTTCAGCTTGTGTTAACCACAGACCTTATTTCAGGAGTCTAACCACAAACACATTCAAAATCCCCGTTGACTTTTAGACGTTAGACCCCATGGCGCTCAAATACTAACTCACTTCCTGGTTTCAGGACTCATTCCTGTGGAGCTCTAGTGACAACCTCCGCTGTTAAAAATGAAGCCGATGCTGAAGTGTAAAATCCTGCAGTTCCTGGAGTGTCCACTAGAGGCTGGCTGCAGAAGCACAGGAAGTCACATACACACCCATTCTAAAAAGCCTGTTTTTACAGCAGAGATTAACATGTTTACAGCCTGGTTCAAAAAACCAAATAGGTGTGATTAGCTCATGTCTCGATGGACACACACTGCGAGGCGTCTGAACTTTGACCTGTTACAGACTCTGTTGTGGGAACCTCAAACTCCTTTAATTCAGTGCACCAAATTCCAGTATTTGACACCCCGATCCCCCCATCCCCCCATCCCCCCGTCCCCCCGTCCCTGCTGCCCCCTCTGCTTTTGGACTGTGAGGAATGTGTCCCAATGTGTCACCGAGGCGACCCCCCATTTGGTGGCCGAGGAATGCCGGGCGTTTCACCGCTCGCTCTGTTTTCACAGCTCCAACAAGCGTCCACGTTTGTGCTGGTAAAGTGATCCTGACCACACAGGAGGACCCCCCCCCCCCCCTCCTCCCCCCTCACTGCTGTCAATCAACACCTAACACAGCTGATGGAA
>NW_026870305.1:42500-62500 GCF_963584025.1 Labrus mixtus
CATCTCTGCTGAACCCTCGTTCTCTTTGGTGTCATGAGATGGACGGCTCAGAGAATATCTGCTGATGCTTTAAAAATCAACACAATTATAAAAGTGTCAGAAGTGAAGATTTGAGGAGAATGAAGCGAGCGGGCGTCCCTCGCTCTGCTCTCTGATCAGACCTCTGATATCTGCTCACAGACAGCGTTTACAGAAACCTGCAGGGAGGACGGGATGTAATTACTCCTCTGAGAGAACGAAAGCAGCTCTGTCTCGTCTCGTGCTTATGAAACCTGAAGTGTCCGAAAGGCCGCGAGTGATGAAGCGTTATTTCACAGATCAGCCTGAGAGGCAGCGTGCGGGGAGGCGAGGGAGTGCTGAGAAAATATTTTCATTCTGCTGCAGGAAATCACTGCAGAGGACGGGAGAGGTTCTGTCTTCATGAAATGTAAACGCAGAGGAAGAAGGGGAATTTAAGTCACTGAGGAGGTTTTTTGGTTTTCTGCAGGAATTCAGAATCCCAACATCATCACTGGGTCATTTTTCATCTGAACGCCTCTGAGGGGGAAACACTGAGAGAGCGACATCTGTCCATCCTGACTTTTGGTGTTCAGCGATCTCTTTAAAGGTTACTGTGATCATGTGAGGGGGAACCCGGCGCTCCCTGATGAACATTCAAACGATCCCTGAGAGGAGAACACACACAGCAGCCGACGCCTCACAGCGAGCGCTGACTCTCCACACACAGATCTCTGAAGTATAATCACTGATGATCGTCTGTTCTCAGGAAGACAGCCCGAGGCCTCAGAGGGGAAACCTCAGAGGGGAAACCTCAGAGGGGAAACCTCAGAGGGTGTGTGAGGTCGTATAATTTGGAGAAACGCACATTTACAGTTCATTATTAGATGTAGTCTCTGAATGCTTGACTCTGATTGGCCAGTTACAACAATGTCTGGCCCATTATTTTGAAAATGAAACCTCTGATCTCTGACTCTGCAGGACAATTTGGTCATTTGGTTGATGTGAATGAAACTAAACTAAACTGACGCTTTAGCTACAAAAACATGATGTTTACATATTTATTTTTCTACATGCAGCTGCTCCAGATGTGCACATCTATAAGTCTCTCCTTCCTCTGCTGCTTCTGGATTCTGTATGTTCAGAGAGTGAAGAACACAGAGGGTAAAGTAGGACACACGCTGGCGCCGACAGTGGGGGCTGCTGGGAGTTTTTTTAAGGAGCAGAACAAACTGTACAGAAGCTTAATGTACCGACTGTACTGCCATGTGCTGCCTCCTCTGACCGAGCATCCTGCCTCCACCCTGCTCCAGTGTGTGTGTGTGTGTGTGTGTGTGTGTGTGTGTGTGTGTGTGTGTGTGTGTGTGTGTGTGTGTGTGTGGAGCAGAACGTACTTAGCGTGCTCCCGGCCCATGTGGGTCAGGGATGTTGTGTTTTGCCTCGTTGCAGAGTGAAAAGGAAACCTGCATAACGTCCGATACACACTTCTTTACAGCCTCGTGACGCAGGTGTGTTGTTCAACTCCAAACACAATGTTTACCCACGAGGAGAGCCAGCTGGACGAACAAAAATAAAATGTTTCTATTTAAGTCCTACGATAGATAACTTCAGAAACTTCTCCTGTAGGCATTGATTTATGAGGGACAAAAAATGACTAAAGTATAAATAAATAAATAAATGTTGGGAGAAATGCATAAATAATTAATATGTATAAATAAATACATAATTAAATAAATGCATCAATAAATATATAAATAAATATATATATATATATATATATATATATATATATATATATAGTAATAAATGCAACAATTCATATAAAATTGAATTGTGCAAGTCTCTAAAGACTCCTCAACTGGTCCAGAACGCTGCAGCTCGTGTACTGACCAGAACCAGGAAATGGGACCACATCACTCCTGTCCTGGCTTCTCTGCACTGGCTCCCTGTACAGTCTAGAATAGAATTCAAGATCCTTCTTCTCACTTACAAAGCTCTAAATGGCCAGGCACCATCTTATCTTAAGGAGCTACTAGTGCCGTACTGTCCCTCGAGAGCGTTGCGATCCCGGAGTGCAGGCCTGCTGGTGGTACCTACAGCCTCCAAGTGTACTATGGGGGGTAAAGCCTTCAGTTATCGGGCTCCTCTCCTCTGGAACCGCCTTCCAGCCGGGGTCCGGGAGGCAGACACAGTCTGTATTTTTAAGAATAGACTTAAAACTTTCCTTTTTGATAAATCTTATAGTTAGAGCTGGTGCTGGTGTAGACCAGCTCTTAGTTATGCTGCTATAGGCTTAGACTACCGGGGGAACTGGCACCTTGAGCTCCTCTCTCTCTCTCTCCCTCTCTCTCTCTCTCTCTCTCTCTCTGCATATACAGTACATCATATTACTGCATGTATCTATCTATAAATCTCAGTCACTAACCACCTGCTTTCCTGGGAGCTCTTGAGCTCTCCTAGGCTCCTCAAGATCGTCGGTTGACGGCCTGCCAGAACAGAACCTGGGCCGCCCGCTTGAGACTACAGCCTCCATACATGGGGCGCGCGCACCAACCATTGCGCCACCAGCGTCCCTTATTTATGTATTTCTGTGTCCATGTTGTACAAGGAAAAGTAAATATGTTAATTAAGTGGGCCGTCCTAACATTACTGAAGTAGGATTGGTCAATTTTGAAAAACAGACAGAAGCAAATTTACATAAATACTTTTCCTCTTACGACCTGGACACAGAAATAAATAGATGTGTAAATGTAAAAATAAGGAAATAAATTAATAACTAAATTAATGTGGAAATGTATGCATTGATACATATATAACTATAGAAATACGTTAATAAATGAATAAATACATGTAAAAATATATAAATAGCCTTTTTCATTAACAGTGTAAGTGTATTTATTATTTATTCATTGATGTATTGTTTTCAGCATTTATATATTTATTTATATATTTATTGATGCATTTATTTAATTATGTATTTATTTATACATTATTGTATGCATTTCTCCCAACATTTATTTATTTATTTATACTTTAGTCATTTTTTGTCCCTCATAGATCAAGATAGATAAAGAGCATGTGATTAAAACTGCAATCAGCTGAACCAATAGGGGATCGGCCTGCAAGCAAAAACTAAAAACTAAAAAACTACAAACATGAAGTTCATCTACATCCAGAGAAGTTACATTTTGTGATTTTATATTTGCACACACAAGTCAAAGACACAATCAAGTGTTTTCTATTTCATTCTATTGGTCTGGTTTTCTCAAATTAACAACATTTGACCCTTCATTGGCTGGTTGGTCCGCTGACTGACCAATCAGATAGCTCCATCTCATAGTCACTCTGCTATAATGTCTGCCGCAGGTGTGACCATCAGGCTAACACTCTGCTTCCCCAGTAAGGGAACGGCTGACTGTGGAAACTCAAGCAGGATCAGGGTTTACTGTAGCAGACTGTACTGAACCAGACCGGACCGCTCGGTGGAAACGGGGCTAAAGTTTGTCTGAACCTACAACCCTCTGAGGGGAACGCCCGCCTGAATGAAATCCAGCAGAGAGAAGTTCCCGTACACTCTGTGACGCTGCTCTTCCTGTTTGAATCCCTCTGTGCTGCAGACATGATGATGAATGGACCTCACACAGAACCTCAGGCCTCACATTCATCACACTGTCTCCATATGATGAGGGACGGTTTGACGATTTCACTTGCATGAACTTTTTCTCTCCTGCATGAGTGGATTCTTTTATTTCAGGGTTGAGTGTTTGAACAAAGTCTTTCTGTTGAGTTTTATGAAACAAACTGTTCTCAAGAGAAAAAGGCAAAAGTTTAATCACATAAAGATGAAATCATCTAAACAAACAAAACATTAAAACATTAAATGTAAACTGAAGAATAGAGCTTTGTAAGTTTCTCTCTATGTCTACATGTACCGACATGTTCTACTATAAACTGGACACATACAGCAGCTTGATGAGAGGCGGGAGAACTACAAGATCATGGGAGAACTACAAGATCACAGGAGAACTACAAGATCTCAGGAGAACTACAAGATCATAGGAGAACTACAAGATCACACGAGAACTACAAGATTACGGGAGAACTACAAGATCACAGGAGAACTACAAGATCTCAGGAGAACTACAAGATCAGGAGAACTACAAGATGACAGAGAACTACAAGATCATAGGAGAACTACAAGATCACACGAGAACTACAAGATTACGGGAGAACTACAAGATCTCAGGAGAACTACAAGATCACAGGAGAACTACAAGATCACACGAGAACTACAAGATTACGGGAGAACTACAAGATCTCAGGAGAACTACAAGATCACAGGAGAACTACAAGATCACACGAGAACTACAAGATTATGGGAGAACTACAAGATCAGGAGAACTACAAGATCACAAGAGAAATACAAGATCACAAGAGAACTACAAGATCACAGGAGAACTACAAGATCACACGAGAACTACAAGATTACGGGAGAACTACAAGATCACAGGAGAACTACAAGATCACACGAGAACTACAAGATTATGGGAGAACTACAAGATCAGGAGAACTACAAGATCACAGTAGAACTACAAGATCACAAGAGAACTACAAGATCACAGAGAACTACAAGATCAGGAGAACTACAAGATCACAGGAGAACTACAAGATCACAAGAGAAATACAAGATCACAAGAGAACTACAAGATCACAGGAGAACTACAAGATCACACGAGAACTACAAGATTACGGGAGAACTACAAGATCTCAGGAGAACTACAAGATCACAGGAGAACTACAAGATCACACGAGAACTACAAGATTACGGGAGAACTACAAGATCACGGAGAACTACAAGATCAGGAGAACTACAAGATCACATGAGAACTACAAGATCACAAGAGAACTACAAGATCACAAGAGAACTACAAGATCACAAGAGAACTACAAGATCACAGGAGAACTACAAGATCACAGGAGAACTACAAGATCACACGAGAACTACAAGATCACAAGAGAACTACAAGATGACAGTAGAACTACAAGATCACAAGAGAACTACAAGATCACAAGAGAACTACAAGATGACAGTAGAACTACAAGATCACAAGAGAACTACAAGATCACAGGAGAACTACAAGATCACACGAGAACTACAAGATCACAAGAGAGGTGCAAGATCACAGGAGAACTACAAGATCACAAGAGAACTACAAGATTACGGGAGAACTACAAGATATCAGGAGAACTACAAGATCTCAAGAGAACTACAAGATCACAGGAGAACTACAAGATCACAGGAGAACTACAAGATCACAGGAGAACTACAAGATCAGGAGAACTACAAGATGACAGTAGAACTACAAGATCACAAGAGAACTACAAGATCACAGGAGAACTACAAGATCACAGGAGAACTACAAGATCACAAGAGAACTACAAGATCACGGGAGAACTACAAGATCTCAGGAGAACTACAAGATCACACGAGAACTACAAGATCACAAGAGAACTACAAGATCACAGGAGAACTACAAGATCACAAGAGAAATACAAGATCACAAGAGAACTACAAGATCACAGGAGAACTACAAGATCACACGAGAACTACAAGATTACGGGAGAACTACAAGATCTCAGGAGAACTACAAGATCACAGGAGAACTACAAGATCACACGAGAACTACAAGATTAGGGGAGAACTACAAGATCACAGAGAATTACAAGATCAGGAGAACTACAAGATCACAGTAGAACTACAAGATCACAAGAGAACTACAAGATCACAAGAGAACTACAAGATCACATGAGAACTACAAGATCACAGGAGAACTACAAGATCACACGAGAACTACAAGATCACAAGAGAACTACAAGATCACAGTAGAACTACAAGATCACATGAGAACTACAAGATCACAGGAGAACTACAAGATCACACGAGAACTACAAGATCACAAGAGAACTACAAGATCACAGTAGAACTACAAGATCACAAGAGAACTACAAGATCACAAGAGAACTACAAGATGACAGTAGAACTACAAGATCACAAGAGAACTACAAGATCACAGGAGAACTACAAGATCACACGAGAACTACAAGATCACAAGCGAACTACAAGATCACAGGAGAACTACAAGATCACAAGAGAACTACAAGATCACGGGAGAACTACAAGATTACGGGAGAACTACAAGATATCAGGAGAACTACAAGATCTCAGGAGAACTACAAGATCTCAGGAGAACTACAAGATCACAAGAGAACTACAAGATCACAGGAGAACTACAAGATCTCAGGAGAACTACAAGATCTCAGGAGAACTACAAGATCACAAGAGAACTACAAGATCACAGGAGAACTACAAGATGACAGTAGAACTACAAGATCACAAGAGAACTACAAGATCACGGGAGAACTACAAGATCACAAGAGAACTACAAGATGACAGTAGAACTACAAGATCACAAGAGAACTACAAGATCACAAGAGAACTACAAGATGACAGTAGAACTACAAGATCACAAGAGAACTACAAGATCACAGGAGAACTACAAGATCACACGAGAACTACAAGATCACAAGCGAACTACAAGATCACAGGAGAACTACAAGATCACAAGAGAACTACAAGATCACGGGAGAACTACAAGATTACGGGAGAACTACAAGATATCAGGAGAACTACAAGATCTCAGGAGAACTACAAGATCTCAGGAGAACTACAAGATCACAAGAGAACTACAAGATCACAGGAGAACTACAAGATCTCAGGAGAACTACAAGATCACAAGAGAACTACAAGATCACAGGAGAACTACAAGATGACAGTAGAACTACAAGATCACAAGAGAACTACAAGATCACAGGAGAACTACAAGATCACACGAGAACTACAAGATCACAAGAGAACTACAAGATCACAGGAGAACTACAAGATCACAAGAGAACTACAAGATCACAGAGAACTACAAGATGACAGTAGAACTACAAGATCACAAGAGAACTACAAGATCACGGGAGAACTACAAGATTACGGGAGAACTACAAGATATCAGGAGAACTACAAGACCTCAGGAGAACTACAAGATCTCAGGAGAACTACAAGATCACAAGAGAACTACAAGATCACAGGAGAACTACAAGATCTCAGGAGAACTACAAGATCACAAGAGAACTACAAGATCTCAGGAGAACTACAAGATCACAAGAGAACTACAAGATCACAGGAGAACTACAAGATCACACGAGAACTACAAGATCACAGGAGAACTACAAGATCACAGGAGAACTACAAGATCACAAGAGAACTACAAGATCACAGGAGAACTACAAGAATTGTTGCTCATTCGGTGCCTGTTTTGACGTTATGTTGATAAAGTGATGGAAAATACGATCAGGAGTCTGAATGTTGTGTTTTATTTTGAAAATCCAGATGCTCTTCACAGTCTGACTTCCTGTCTGGGTCAATCTGCTCTGTTCAGCTTGATAAATACTTGCAGCGAGCTCTGTCGTAGATGAACTCGACGTGTATTTGGTAACGAGCAGACGGGCGCATACTGTGGAAACACGAGTAATGACCACACAGGGCGCTATCATCTCCAGAGTTATTTACTTTAATTCAAAGAAATATTACCAAGAAAACATTGAAGACGATTCAAAGATGTCATGTCCTGACATCAGCAGCAGCTCGACACCTGGAAACTGTTCCCTCCAATGAATGGAGGATTGATAATTTCTGACTCAGAGTCGAGCAGATTGTTCGCTGAAGTAGAAGAGGAAACTGTTCCACTGTCACTCCTCAGACATGTTTTTCTACTTATACTCTGAGAAGCAGCGGCAGGCGTCTAATTCAGAATCTACTCCAGTTTCTTTCATATTTCTCTCCCTCCTCATCGTCTTCTGCGCTCAGGAGGAAATCACAGCCTGACAAACCCCTTGCAGAACGCCCGTGGAGTCTCCAGCTCGTCTGCAGGGAGAATAATTAGCCTCATCTGCCTCTCGCTGCCTGTGGCGATGTGTGTAGATGAGCTGCTCTCTGCCTCGTGTGGATGCTCTCCTCTTGTTACAAAGCTCCTCCACGCCTCGCATGCACAACCAAGAAGAGTTCAGCTTTTTGTTCTTTAAGGAGTCAGACGCCGACGTGCCCCAGTTTTCAGCCCCGCTCAATGTCAAGCTCAAAGGGAACCAACAAGTCTGAGGAGGAATCAGACTGTGAGAGAAACCAGGAAGTCAGAGGAGACTTTCAATTAGATCCTACAGAAACAGAGAATATGAAGTTTGACTTGTTCTCTGAAACAGAAGCTGTTAAAGCAGATTGTTAAAGAGTCAATTTTGGTTGTTTTTCTGAGATCTTGACTTGATCGCAGTAGAGATTACATCAATATTACAGGAAAACTGGTGTTGTGATCTCGAGATAACGACTTAAATAAGTCGAGACCTCAAGAAATCAACCTGCAAAATGACTCCTAAAATAAAATGTTTGGATGCATGTAATCCCTGCGCACAGTGTAGGACCGTTTACGACGCACAGGTCATGATTTATGATTCATTTATTTATTCATTCACAATTCTCACATGCATGACTTAAATCCAAACACTGGCAAACTCTCTCTCTCTCTCTGTCTCTCTCTCACACACACACTCTCCAAGCTAACCAGCAGCTAAATCAGAACAAACATTTCCTGTCAGCTGGAGGTCTGCAGAGATCCATCGCCAACGTTTCTTCCATGATCAGAGGGTGGAGACCTTTGCAGTTGAGAGACGACGACTCTACAAACTGATCCACAGCCGCCTGCTAAGGGCTTCTCAACCCCCTGATGGGAAGGAGAACATTTGGGGGTCTCTTGTGAATCTGTGCATAACGTTTTAAAAGATATTAAACCACCATTGTTCAAGCACATGATGCATCATGTTAAAATACTTAGCGTTACATCTTTGTGACTGTTTTTATCATTTTGCTATTAATGTTATTAATATTCAAGAGTACACTGTTACAATTAATAAAATCTGGAATATCAGGAGGAAATATCCAACAGTCTGGTATTAAGAAGGAGGTATTGAAAATGCCAAAGAATGTCCGAATGGTTCTTCTCTGTGATTGTGAATTGTTTGTTTTAGTGATTTTTAAATTTTCTATTTTAATATATATATTTTTTTCCCTCTGTCATGATGCTTTTGATGTCTTGTGTGAAGCACTTTGAATTGCCTTGTTGTTGAAATGTGCGACATAAATAACCTTGCTTTGCCTTGCCTTTGCTCAGGAATCCATCTTCAGTCTCATATTTTCACTCTGATTGTTTCATGTAAATGTTTTTCAGAGTAAGGTCTAAAGTAAACACTGTGGATCACTGTGCAGAATACAGTTTACATTTTCATGTCGTCTGAAAACGTTCACATGAGCAGACAGAATGGGGTCATGGGGACATAGGACATCTTTTCTTACATGTGTCAGAACAACATCCAACAGATCGTCTGCTTCATACTATTAAATCTGCTGCAACATTATTAAAGATAGCCAGCAGCTTGTTCCTTCAAAATAAAATACAGTCTTCTCCTAAAGTGAAGCTGCTCCATTGTCCCTTCTGGGCCTCCGTACATGTGTGGTGGTGACTGTGTCTGCAGAGACTCTGTCCTCTGACTGGATTTTACTGTTCTGCTTTGTTCTGGTTGACTCGGGACGTTTAGATTTTTTATAGAATCATATCAAAGTTTCTATTTCCTGTATTTGGACCGTCCTCGTCTCCTGTATCCTGATGCGAACAGGTTGATGTGTGCAGAACAGCAGCTGTGGTCATCTCCTCTTCAGCTTCATCGAGGTGTGATCGTGTTTAAATCCGACAGCGGGAGGTCCAAATGTGTCCTCTGCACATCAAACAGCTAGAGACGCCTCGGGGCAGCGAGGGCCAGGCAGGCTGAACCGTTTAATTCTGAGCTCGATTAGTACGGCCTGGATACGCAGCTGTCAGTTTGAAATAAAAAATACCGACTTCTGATTCTGGAAATATAAATCAGGACGGACGCTGCGGGGGGGGGGGGGAGTAAAGCTTTAAGATAGGTAGACACACTGAAGGTCAGACCTGCGAGTAAAACTTATGAGCGGAGAGAGGAAATTACAAAATTCTCTTTCATCCCTCTGCTCTGCCGTTCATCCCCCTGAGCAAGACGTTCAATCCTCGACTGGCCGTCTGCAGCTTCAGAGATTGTTCACAGCAGATTCCTGCTGAGTGCAACAGGAAATATTTCACATGAGGCTGGAGAGTCGGACATGCAGCTCTTTGTGGCTGAGAGCGATTTTACAGGCAGGATCATTCCACAAAAGGAAATATTTAAATGAATGAAATGCCGTTTTGGACGCCCCTCGGTTTGTCAGATATGAGAGCAGTTATCAGGTCAACAGGTGTTGCAGCGATGGAAGCAGGCGAGAGAAGTGGTTCAGATAGAAGTGATTGTACCCGACCTAAAAAGCCTCTGCATGTTTCTAATAAGCTCCACGAGCAGAAACGTGCTCAAACTAGGATCAATATTGGAGATGCTTTTGAAAAATGGAGAGAGGTTAGAACACAGAAAGGTTTACAGACCCATGCAGAGCTGGATAAACACTGAAGCTTCAGAGTCCACCACATGGTGACCTGTGTGAGCATGGACTCTAGAGAGGAGGGGGGGGGGGAGACAGCTCTCTATGATGTTTAGAATTTAGATTGCAGTACCCATTTTAACCACTAGGGGTCAGAGTTACATACTGCTCCTTTAACTTAGCTAGCGGAGCAGCTGACCCAGTCGAGTGTGCACCGCTTGGGTCAGACCAGCAGGCGACTTGTTATCTTAGCTAGAAGGCTAAAAGAACACGAGTAAGACAGTTACAGTATAAACACATTACGACCTGTCAACTTTGTCTTTGGCAACCGAAATAAACATGGTCTCGGTCTCGGTCTCGGTCGTGAACTTTGAAAATGAAAACTCTATGGTTCAATTTTGCAACAAACACACACTGACCTTTAAAAAAGTCAAATTTACAGGTTTCATCATCAGATATTTGGTCACAGTTTCATTTCTCTAAACTTGTGGCCTTTCTGCGTCCCCTCAGTGACCTCTTCTTGTTATTACACAACAGCTCTCATCATCAGATCTGATCTGAGGACGTCTTCACTCACTGTGTCAGAGTGGATCTGAAGATGAGAGGGGTGTAAATGTGTGTGAGGGTCTGCAGGAGGAAGAGCCTCCGGCCGTCGGTCATCAAACATCCGTTACATAAGAACTGACTTGAACCTGCAGAGCGTGACCCACTAGCGTTTATGTAACACTTTTTTCCAGGCCACAGTTCTAAAGAGAGACTTCACATGGAGGCGACATGTTTACATTCAGAGGGTCAGTGAGGGATGGAGGCAGAAATCAGTCTCACTGTTTAGTTCCACAACAGCTGAGAAAAGAAAGCGTGCAGCCTAACAGTTGACAGGATGACTGTTCCAGTTTAAATCTTTACTTTTCCTCTGAGCTAAATGAAATACATTCCCCCTGACCCTGTTTTGTGATCTTCATCAGTTATTTGAGCAGAACCCACCTTTTATTTCTTGAAAAACAATCCTCACTTCTTTGTCAATAAATAACTTTATTGCCCCTGGTTTACGTTGGTTTAAGCGGCAACCTCCGGTCTTGAAACATGAAGCCGATGCTGAAGTGTAAAATCCTGCAGTTCCTGGAGTGTCCACTAGAGGCTGGCTGCAGAAGCACAGGAAGTCACATACACACCCATTCTAAAAAGCCTGTTTTTACAGCAGAGATTAACATGTTTACAGCCTGGTTCAAAAAACCAAATAGGTGTGATTAGTTATTGTCATCATTGGCCCACACTGTACGGGCGGACTGAGTGTCGTCACCCGTCTGTTCCTGCAGGGGGCGCTGGAGTCCCATCGATGGCGGTCTCCATGCTGGAAATGCTGTCTCAGTCTAACTTTCAGTCAACCTAACGACAGGCTGAGAGCTGGAGCTGAGGCGGGTTTTAAACCTCCTGACAAACCGTTACACCGCGCCCACCTGTCAATCAGGTCAGCTACACGCCTTATTGTGAATAACTCTTATCCTTCATCAAATCAAAACTGATGAGTCATCAAAACATTCACCCCCCGTACAGTGTGTGTCCATCGAGACATGAGCTAATCACACCTATTTGGTTTTTTGAACCAGGCTGTAAACATGTTAATCTCTGCTGTAAAAACAGGCTTTTTAGAATGGGTGTGTATGTGACTTCCTGTGCTTCTGCAGCCAGCCTCTAGTGGACACTCCAGGAACTGCAGGATTTTACACTTCAGCATCGGCTTTATTTTTTAAACACTGGAGGTTGCTGCTTGATCAGGATATCAGGGCGTGCTGTGAGGATTAAATTAAACGTTTTTGATGAGCTGACAAACAGAGAAACATCTTCGTCTGGTTTCTGTCTGATCACTCTGAAATGTTTCACCTCTCTTTGCGAGCCCCAGGTGCTCGGATTTCAGCCCACATCTAATTGGTCAATTATCATTATTGTGTGGTGAGATGCAGACACACACACTCTCACACACACATCAATACAAAGCCATTCATTATTCATTCAGCTGTGGAGCCGACGCTGCTGTTTTTCCTCTCCACCGTCCACCTCGGGGAGTTATTAGAGGTCTGGGGAAGGACTGAATGTCATCCTGTGATATCTGTGCTTAATGTGAGACACACACTCATGCATCAGGAGATAAAGACAGGACGATGGAGAGAAGGGTCACGACGAGACAATGGCCTCACCTTAAAGACGACAGAATCAAGATTCACCCAGTGAGCTTGTTTTACTGCCTTTAAACACCTCGTGAAATTAAGAAAAACAAATAAAAGACAGACTCTTAATCGCACAACTTGAAACCCCAAAGCAGCAGCCACACAGAAGGAATTTCCTGAATCCATTCCAAGGAATATCTGTGCTCCAGTTATCTCGTGTTTCTGACTGCACCGAGGACGTCATGTCAGACGAGGGTCAGGAATGTTCTCATCACTCTTCAAAAATGAGTCCAAGGTCTCATGTTTGCTGAACGAAGACGCATGTCGAGATATTTACCTCCCACACAGACAAAATAATCTTTTCTGAAAGTTCTTCGCTGAGTGGTGAAATATTTCTGGAGACAGTCTGCGTCCTCACTGAGAGGAATTTAGAGGCCAGTTTTCAATTCTGTTGTTCGAACGATGAGACCGCTGTGATGTGATGTGCATGTTTCTCTTATTGGTGCGTTAAAGAAGATCATGTCTCTATGCAGAAGGTCACCACACCTTATTAAAACACAAGCGAGCTGATGAGGCATCGACACACATGAGTCCCATCAGGAGGTTAAGATCAACCGATCCTGCCCCTTTTTCACGACCGTGCATTTTTTACCTTTCTCTGCATCCTTTCTTTTTTTTTTTAAGTTATTTTTTGGGGGGCCGGACAGCTGAAGAGGTGATGACTTTCACCCCCCTACATGGGGCATGCTAACGCTAACCGCTAGCTATCCCACGCCTCAATCTGTGCAGCTTTTCTGCAGATTTGACCAAACACCCTATTTCCCCCCTGAGGAATCTGTACACCAAGAAGTTGTTACACAGAATTATTGCACAAACATCAACAAATATTGATCCACTTGGGTCTAAAATGTGTAAACATCGGTGGGGTTAAAGGTCAGCTCAACAAAGAGGACAGTAGATTCAGTTTTTGGGATTTTACAGAGAAACACTCGAGTATCATCGGCATAACGGTTCATATGAGCTCATTAAGACTCCGACACAACTACTAATAAACCTTCTGTAGATTTCCCTCCAGAGGTTGATGCTTTGTTTTGATGAAGTGCGCATTAAAAACCTTCTCCTTTCTTTAAGTCAACGTCCAGCTGTCAGGAACAGCCTCTCCTCTCTCGACCTCCGTGTGGAGCGGAGGAGGCGTGTTGCATAAAGGGATGCTCATGTAATCCTCAGACCTCTCAACAGATACCAGTGGTATGTCGGCATCACAGGCATGTAAGCTTCAGCTGCTGCCTGCCGCCCTGCACGATAAGAGAGCGCTTTCATAACATCATGTCTGAAATAGTGACGAGGCCTTTCAGCCTTCTGTTCCAGGAGGTCGGGCAGAGAAGGATGGATATGTCTAAATATTATTTAGCATTTCTGTTTGTACACTTTGAAGCCTCTGAATAAGAAATGTTTATTACAGACTATATACTGATATTCAGACTGCTTCAGAGCCAAAAGGGAGTACCTGACAAAGTGCATGGTGCATAGCAAATGTCTTCATCTGGCACTTCTTTAAGTTATTATTTGGGGGGATTTTTGGCTTAATTAGATGGAACAACGGAAGAGAGACAGGAAGTGTTGGGAGGAGAGAACATCATATCAGACAACATTGAGGCTGCAAAAAAGGATCTAAAATATGAAACATGCAGTAGAAAGTAACGGAGCGGTGTCGGTCATACAGCGGCCGTTATAAACAGACCGTTGTCATGGAGACAGAATGCAAGTGCAGCACTTTTCTTCTCAACGCCCAAATGTATGGCCAGATTTGATCACTGATGAGTCAGTAACAGTGAGCGTTGGGATATCGCAAGTTTCAGTTTTGTGTTGAGAAAAGTTTTTTCTCAGCAACCAGCTGAGTTACCGGAATGACTTCCTGGTTGCTCTTCTGGTTGCCAGGCAACCCACACATGGATAAAGAGGATTCCAAAATATGTGTTATTTGTAATCTTTAGGGCCTAAAGGTCCACATGCAGGACATTTTAAAAGTACACAAACAGCATGTTGTTGTGGTGAGGACAGAGGACATTAAAACGGTTGTCATGACAACAGCAGGTTAAAAGATACGAGTGAAACTTTTCATTCAGAAACAAACAATCCTCCAACAAAAAGACAGACAGAGACAACATCTGCACCAACATTAGGAGCATCCAGCAGATTAAGATGGAGAAGATGGAGATGCTGGCCACCGGTGACAGTCAGCAGAGAGACGGCGAGCTGGAGGAGGACGCTCTGTTGGAGCAGGTGGAGGAGCTGAAGGAGAAGGACGCTCTGCTGAAGCAGGTGGAGGAGCTGAAGGAGAAGGATGCTCTGCTGGAGCAGGTGGAGGAGCTGAAGGAGAAGGACGCTCTGCTGGAGCAGGTGGAGGAGCTGAAGGAGAAGGACGCTCTGCTGGAGCAGGTGGAGGAGCTGAAGGAGAAGGACGCTCTGCTGGAGCAGGAGGAGGAGCTGAAAGAGAAGGACGCTCTGCTGGAGCAGGTGGAGGAGCTGAAGGAGAAGGACGCTCTGCTGGAGCAGGAGGAGGAGCTGAAGGAGAAGGATGCTCTGCTGGAGCAGGAGGAGGAGCTGAAGGAGAAGGACGCTCTGCTGGAGCAGGTGGAGGAGCTGAAGGAGAAGGACGCTCTGCTGAAGCAGGAGGAGGAGCTGAAGGAGAAGGACGCTCTGCTGAAGCAGGAGGAGGAGCTGAAGGAGAAGGACGCTCTGCTGGAGCAGGTGGAGGAGCTGAAGGAGAAGGACGCTCTGCTGAAGCAGGTGGAGGAGCTGAAGGAGAAGGATGCTCTGCTGGAGCAGGTGGAGGAGCTGAAGGAGAAGGACGCTCTGCTGGAGCAGGTGGAGGAGCTGAAGGAGAAGGACGCTCTGCTGGAGCAGGTGGAGGAGCTGAAGGAGAAGGACGCTCTGCTGGAGCAGGAGGAGGAGCTGAAAGAGGAGCTGCTCACACCCGACAGGTCAGAGGACGGTTACAGTCAGCAGAGAGACGGCAAGCTGGACGCTCTGCTGAAGGACGAGCTGAAGGAGAGGCAGCTCGTTTTAGCAAGCAAAATCAGCTATCAGGAGGAGATGATGGAGAGGCTGCAGCAGCTAGAGACAGAAGTGGAGAGAGAGAGGATGCTAGTTGATGCTTATCAGAAGATACTCTTCATAGAGGATGAAGACGAAGACGATGAAGATGACAGTGAAGACGACGGTGACCGTCAGTGGAGAGACAGCAAGCTGGTGGACGATCTGGTGGACGATCTGCTGAAGCAGGTGGAGGAGCTGAAGGAGAAGCTGCTCGTTTCTGAACACAAACTCGCCTGTCAGGAGGAGAAGATGCAGCAGCTAGAGACAGAAGTGGAGAGAGAGACGATGCGAGCTGATACTCTGCAGAAGATACTGGAGAGAAACGATGAAGACGATGAAGACGATGAAGACGATGAAGATGATGAAGACGATGAAGACGATGAAGACGATGAAGACGATGAAAACGATGAAGATGATGAAGACGATGAAGATGATGAAGACGATGAAGACGATGAAGACGATGAAAACGATGAAGACGATGAAGACGATGAAGACGATGAAGACGATGAAAACGATGAAGATGATGAAGACGATGAAGATGATGAAGACAATGAAGATGATGAAGACGATGAAGACGATGAAGACAGTGACTTCTGGAAGCAGGCCTGTGAAGCAATGCATATGGGGAGAGAAAAGATGCTCGCTCTTTCCATGGAGCTGGAGGATTTGACTGAACTGATCCTAAAGAGAGAGCAGCCGGCCGACCTGCAGGCCGAGACGAAGAGGGAACTGTGGCACGAGTTAAAGTCTGTCCTGTTTGAGACGATAGCCGAGTCCGTCGTCACACAGCTAAAAGAAGAGACGAAGGCCATGATAGAGGAGGAGAGTGAAAAGAAAGCGACAGATCAGGAGGAGGTCGCTCAGCTGCCGGGTCTCCACACTGAACTCAGCGAGCTGCCAGATACAGTAGGAGGACTAGACGGCGTCCATGTGGACCTGAATGTGGACTCTCCAGATCACCCAGAAGGGATGAAATGATTGAATAAAGCAGCAGACGTATATATTTAACTCTGTGTTGTTGTGTTTTAATGGAATCAGTTGGTAACAAAGTGTGTTGTTCAGTGTGATCTGTTTGTTTAGGATAATTGAGGTCCAATCATTTTTAAAGCCGCCTCATGTCCAATATTTTACATCAGTCCTCTTCTTTCCTTGAGGACAATACATTTTGTCTTATATCTGCACAAATCCAACTGCCGTTTTATCCGAGCAGAAAACTGCTGACTGTGCGCTCGGGAAGCGAGAAGAAAAGCAGCTGCATGTCCGTCCTGTTTCCATGACAACAGTCTGTTGATGACAGCCGCTGTATGAGCGACACTGCTCCGTTACTTTTTACCGCATGTTTTATATTTGAGATCCCAATCAGACGCGGAGCGAAGAGGATGTGAGTACAAGACACGATCTGTAGGAGGGAACATCAAACATTTGGAAAAGAGCGGCGGTGACGTCCACAGCGCCTTTCTGAAAAGTTGAAAGATTTTCAACTTGGGCCCTCGGAGCGGCCGCGCAACAAAAGGCAGAGCGTGCAGACAAAAGACGCAGGGCGCTGCTCTTTCTGCTTCAATCGCTCTCTACTCATTGAAAACAATTGAAGAAAGACGCTGTGACGCTCAGAAAAAAAAAAACGCCAGGTGGACACGGGGCCTAACTCCGCAGCACCTTCTCTTCATATAAAGTCGCCGGTTTTGCACCCTCCCTCCTGCGAGACGGCCTGTCAATGAAAACCCAGAGAAAAGGTAACGACGGACCCACAGTGACATTACGGATGAACACAAACAACACAGCTGCTAATTACTCGCTCATTAATTATGTGGCGGCTTCCCAAAGCGGCACCGCGGATCAGTGACAATGATCACTCTCATCACGCTCTGAGAACAGACGATTACTCGACCTTTGGAAATCAGCGAGCGCAGCCCGGCTGGCGTTCTGCAGAGCTGCCAAAAAAAACACCAAACCGTTCACACGTCTGGGAGCTGTGACGGAGACAATCTGACATCTGAGAGATCATTCTGGTTTTTTGGAATTCAGAATATAAATGCACCCCCATGGTGTCTACTCCGAGACGAGACCTCAAAAAGCCTCGAGACCGGTCTGGAGTTCGAGTACTACACCACTACTACTGATGGACTCTCTCTCTCCTGATCTCCTTCTCGGTTCCATCCTGTCCAAATGACGGCATAAAAACCCCAAAACGAAATCTTTAAAGAAGCGTAAAGCCGTCGATACGACTTCACTGTAAACACACAAACGAAGACGTCTTCCCTAAAGACAGAAAGAAAGCGAGCTCAGATTTGACGTCGACCTCCTGACAACAGATTTGTTTCTGTGCCTCTCGGAGCGAGCGTGTTGACACAGCCTTATCCTGTTTTACAATTTAACAAATGACTTAACAAATGTAATCTCGCTAAAGTGAATCAAAAGGCTTTCGTCGCCACAGGCTCCGATTCTTCATGAATAAAACATGAGCGCGGCGCCTCGCTCGCCCGCCCTCCTTCACAGGAAGAGAGAAAACCTCGCTCCTCTGAGCTCACGTCGGGACAAAACCACACCAACTGCTTCTTATTATTTGATCTGAAATCCCATTTGTTTAATGGCCGATGTGTATGCAAAGAGGAGCCCGGAGCATCTTTAATGCATAAATTTAAAACACATGAATGTTTTTCTGAGGCTTTGTGTCGGGGCCGCGATAAGAGGAGCCGTTTCATTCTTTCTGCTTTTGATACTGAAGGACGATTTAAAGGGAGAGATAAAAATATTCAGACTGCCAGCTAATACCGGCATCTTTAATATATACAAAGGATATGTCTCCATGTCCGACATATAGACGACGATGAGCGAGTTTAAATATTTAACATTTGTTTTAGGAGCATCAGAAAACTGATCCAGGGAAGAAACACAGAGCTATAAGTAACATTTTAAAATCTTTGATACTTTCAAAACCACGTTCATTAAAACAAAATGATCACTCTTATTTAAAATAATCAATATTATTAAAAAGTACCCAAGCTTTAAAAACCCTCTGATCTTCAGTTTTGACATTGCAAACAACAGCATTTTTGCAAAGTAGACAGTGTGCAAGAGTTGGCATGACAGCTCTCTTTAGAATTTAGACTGCAGTACCCATTTTAAACACTAGGTGTCAGAGTTACATACTGCTCCTTTAAATGTTCGGAATTAATAAATAAACTAAAATAAACTAAGTTGACAGCAGTGATGAGAGCGATGTGCCGGACCCGTTGGTGTCTGAGGAGGTGTTATGAAGCCCAATGATGGCGGTCACCATATTGAAAATGCTGACTGTGAGTCAATCTAGAAACAGGGAAAGAGGCGGAGCTTAGGCACACTTATCCAGCGTCTATTTTTCAACTGTTTTCAAAGAGCTGAGAGCGTTTGCATCAGAAAGCGTCCGCTCAGCGTCTTATCCTCCGAGCGCTCCGCCTTTTTTGTGCGGTGACTCTGAGCACTTAAGTCGAAAATCTTTCTCAACAGACTGTTGTCATAGAGACAGGACGGACGTGCAGCACTTTTAGCCTTCATGCAGACACTCCCGAGCGAACACAGCCAGCGCTTTACTGCCCGGAAAAAACGCCAGGTGGACACGAGGCCTCAAGTGGACACTCGAGGAACTGCAGGCTTCACCTTTCTAACACTGCAGGTTGCTGCTCAGTACAGATTCATTTATAACTGTGTACTCGCGTAACGGTTCAATCCTTTCAGATATGTCAAGAATTCATCCTGAGCTAAAAATAAAAGTTACATAAGATTCTCTGTGAGCCGACGTTTATTAATGAACTCGCTGTTTTCACTCGTACTCACAGAGCCGACCTCTAAAGTGGAGCTTTAATAAAATAACCCCCCTCATTGGGCTTAATCAGCTTAAAATGTTCAGCGCTGTTCTGTGTGGCGTTTCCCTACAAACACACGCACACACACACACACACACGCGCGCACACGCGCACACACGCGCACACACACGCACACACGCGCACACACACACACGCACACACACACACACACACACACACACACACACACACACACACACAGGTCAGAGAGTCACTAAGCCAATTTCATTTCCTCCTGGATTACTGGATTTAAAGGGGGGTTGCGGATCTGAATATTAGCTGGTGCAGTAACTTGGACCCTCTGTCACGGAGGATGTC
>NW_026870307.1:7500-19309 GCF_963584025.1 Labrus mixtus
ATCAACTCATAACAAGTGTTATCTGGAGACACTTTACATAAAGCAGGTAAAATACCTTACTCATTGTTATGTTACATAAAGCAGGTAAAAGACCTTACTCATTGTTATGTTACAAAAAGCAGGTAAAAGACCTTACTCATTGTTATGTTACATAAAGCAGGTAAAAGACCTTACTCATTGTTATGTTACATAAAGCAGGTAAAAGACCTTACTCATTGTTATGTTACATAAAGCAGGTAAAAGACCTTACTCATTGTTATGTTACATAAAGCAGGTAAAAGACCTTACTCATTGTTATGTTACATAAAGCAGGTAAAAGACCTTACTCATTGTTATGTTACATAAAGCAGGTAAAAGACCTTACTTATTGTTATGTTACATAAAGCAGGTAAAAGACCTTACTCATTGTTATGTTACATAAAGCAGGTAAAAGACCTTACTCATTGTTATGTTACATAAAGCAGGTAAAAGACCTTACTTATTGTTATGTTACATAAAGCAGGTAAAAGACCTTACTCATTGTTATGTTACATAAAGCAGGTAAAAGACCTTACTCATTGTTATGTTACATAAAGCAGGTAAAAGACCTTACTTATTGTTATGTTACATAAAGCAGGTAAAAGACCTTACTCATTGTTATGTTACATAAAGCAGGTAAAAGACCTTACTCATTGTTATGTTACATAAAGCAGGTAAAAGACCTTACTTATTGTTATGTTACAAAAAGCAGGTAAAAGACCTTACTCATTGTTAACGTTACATAAAGCAGGTAAAAGACCTTACTCATTGTTATGTTATATAAAGCAGGTAAAAGACCTTACTTATTGTTATGTTACATAAAGCAGGTAAAAGACCTTACTCATTGTTATGTTACATAAAGCAGGTAAAAGACCTTACTCATTGTTATGTTACATAAAGCAGGTAAAAGACCTTACTCATTGTTATGTTACATAAAGCAGGTAAAAGACCTTACTCATTGTTATGTTACATAAAGCAGGTAAAAGACCTTACTCATTGTTATGTTACATAAAGCAGGTAAAAGACCTTACTTATTGTTATGTTACAAAAAGCAGGTAAAAGACCTTACTCATTGTTATGTTACATAAAGCAGGTAAAAGACCTTACTTATTGTTATGTTACAAAAAGCAGGTAAAAGACCTTACTCATTGTTAACGTTACATAAAGCAGGTAAAAGACCTTACTCATTGTTATGTTATATAAAGCAGGTAAAAGACCTTACTTATTGTTATGTTACTAAAAGCAGGTAAAAGACCTTACTTATTGTTATGTTACATAAAGCAGGTAAAAGACCTTACTTATTGTTATGTTACAAAGATCCGGCCTATCCATCATGAGCACTTTAGCAAAGCATCAAAAGTTACAGTGGTAAGAAACAACGTTCTTATTAAAAGGCAGAAATCTTCGGCCGGATCCCCGGCTCATGACGAAACAGCCTTCACAGGTCTAGACTGGAACATTCTGGGACCGTAATGTTCTCGAGGGACAGTACGGCACTAGTAGCTCCTTCAGGTAAGAGGTGCCTGGCCATTTAGAGCTTTGTAGGTGAGAAGAAGGATCTTGAATTCTATTCTAGACTGTATAGGGAGCCAGTGCAGAGAAGCCAGGACAGGAGTAATGTGGTCCCATTTCCTGGTTCTGGTCAGTACACGAGCTGCAGCATTCTGGACCCGTTGAAGAGTCTTTAGAGATTTGCCAGAGCACCCTGACAAAAGAGAGTTACAATAATCCAATCTGGAGGTAACAAATGCATGAACTAGTTTTTCTGCATCACTTTGCGACAGGATATTCCTGATCTTGGATATATTACGAAGGTGAAAATAGGCTGTTCTTGAAACTTGACTGATGTGAGAGCTAAAAGACATATCTTGATCAAATAGAACTCCTAGATTCCTAACAGTGGTGCTAGATGCCAGGCTGATGTCATTAAGGACAGTCAAATCACTAGAAAAAGTCTCTCTGAGGTTTTTAGGGCCTAGCACAATAACTTCAGTCTTGTCTGAGTTAAGGAGCAAAACATTTCTGGTCATCCAGGTCCTAACGTCCTTAAGGCATGTTTCTAGCTGACATAACTGACTGGTACCATCGGGCTTCATTGATACATAAAGCTGAGTATCATCTGCATAACAATGAAACTGTATGGAGTGTTTCCTCACAATATTTCCCAGAGGAAACATATATAATGTAAAGAGAATTGGTCCAAGCACTGAACCTTGTGGGACTCCATGGCAAACTTTAGTGTGCATAAAGGACTCATCATTAACATGTACAAACTGAGATCGGTCTGATAAGTAGGATTCAAACCAACTTAAAGCAGTCCCTGTAATTCCAAGTAAATGCTCCAGTCTGTCCAGGATCCGATGGTCAATGGTGTCAAAAGCAGCACTAAGATCTAACAAGACGAGCACAGACAGAAGTCCCCTGTCTGAGGCTAGAAGTAGATTGTTTGTAACTCTAACTAGTGCAGTCTCAGTGCTATGGTGGACTCTAAATCCTGACTGGAACTCTTCAAATAAACTGTTGTCATGGAGAAAGTCACACAGCTGATTAGCTACCACCTTCTCCAGGATCTTCGAGATAAAAGGAAGGTTGGATATAGGCCTGTAGTTAGCAAGAGTTCCTGAGTCCAGAGTAGGCTTTTTAAGTAGAGGTGTGTGTGTGTGTGTGTGTGTGTGTGTGTGTGTGTGTGTGTGTGTGTGTGTGTGTGTGTGTGTGTGTGTGTGTGTGTGTGTGTATGTTAGTGTGTGTCTGTGTGTGTGTGTGTCTGTGTGTCTGTGTGTCTGTGTGTGTGTGTGTGTGTGTGTCTGTGTGTGTGTGTGTGTGTCTGTGTGTGTGTGTGTGTGTGTGTGTGTGTCTGTGTGTGTGTGTCTGTGTGTGTGTGTGTGTGTGTGTCTGTGTGTGTGTGTGTGTGTGTGTGTGTGTCTGTGTGTGTGTGTGTGTGTGTGTGTGTGTGTGTGTCTGTGTGTGTGTGTGTGTGTGTGTGTGTGTCTGTGTGTGTGTGTCTGTGTGTGTGTGTGTGTGTCTGTGTGTGTCTGTGTGTGTGTGTCTGTGTGTGTGTGTGTGTGTCTGTGTGTGTGTGTGTGTGTGTGTCTGTGTGTGTGTGTCTGTGTGTGTGTGTGTGTGTCTGTGTGTGTGTGTGTGTGTGTGTGTGTGTGTGTGTGTGTGTGTCTGTGTGTGTGTGTGTGTGTCTGTGTGTGTGTGTGTGTGTGTGTGTGTGTGTGTGTGTGTGTGTGTGTCTGTGTGTGTGTGTCTGTGTGTGTGTGTGTCTGTGTGTGTGTGTGTGTGTGTGTGTGTGTGTGTGTGTGTGTGTCTGTGTGTGTGTGTGTGTGTGTGTGTCTGTGTGTGTGTGTGTGTGTGTGTGTGTGTGTGTGTGTGTGTGTGTCTGTGTGTGTGTGTGTGTCTGTGTGTGTGTGTGTGTGTGTGTATTTGATGCTGTAACATGAATAAACATCAAATGTCACCTCAGTCCATTTAACCACATTAACGCTGCGTGGCTGAAACTCACAGCATGCCCCCCCCAGCTCCTCCCCCCAGCTCCTCCCCCCAGCTCCTCCCCCCTGAGCTCCTCCCCCTCACCTGTCTCACCTGTGAGAGCTTGTCCTTCAGCTTGGCTCTGCTGTGTGTGACGTGGTTCTGTGCAGTAGCAGCATGTTGTAGTTTGATTTTTGTTTCCATTAAGTTTCCCTCATGTTTATTTTTCCTCCCCCCCCCCTCCTCTCCCCCTCCTGTTCACTTCCTGTCTGGCCGACTCTCTCTGTTGCCACCATCTTGGTTTCCTCCCTCCGCCATCTCCACCACTGCATCCTGGTGCTTCCATTCAAACCATCCACACACACACACACACACACACACACACACACACACACACACACACACACACACACACACACACACACGGCGACCCCAGGGTGAAAATTCCTTCCTGCAGGCCACCGTAGCGAAGCTGGGCCCGCTGCCGAGGATTCTGGGAGACATCTCTCGCTGCCTGGCGGCGCCCACGCCGGTCCAGCAGCAGCTGCGACGCTTCCAGGAGCACAACTCGGCGCACAACATCAGCGGCAGCCTGTCGTCAGGGTTACAGCGGATCTTTGAGGACCCCGCCGACAGGTAACCAATCAGCTGCCGGATCCAACATCACCTGGTCTGAGTAACACTGCAGTCCCTTTAATGTTCAGCAGGGGGCGACTACACAAATCTGATGGTATAGAAAGCCGATGATGAACCGGGTTTATACTTTGTAGAATAAATCAGTGTCTTTGATTATAAGGAGTGACCGATGACCAAATATGGTCACTTCCTGTGACAGAATGTTCTCACTGAAAACATGAACATCCATCTCCTCAGAGCGTCTGTGAGAACAACCAAACGCTGAACAAAACATTTATTCAGGTCGCCATGGCAGCGACTTGTCAATCACAGGTGGCCCCGCCCTAACTCCTCCCCCTCTTTCTAACCCCTCCCCCTCGTTCTGGTCTCTGTGACCCTAAATGGTACCAAAATGTACTAAATGAACGTCACGCTGTGGTTAAAACTTGAAACTAGAGATTGAGAAACTGAAAATGTTTACTGAGGGAGCAACATGACCTCAGAGTCGCCCCCTGCTGGACATTTAAATAATGCAGCTTTACACACATCAGTGATGTTTAAAGATGAATGTGTCACTTCCTGCAGCCGCAGCGACGCCCGCAGCCTGCAGTCCCAGGAGCTGATGGAGGGTTACGGTCGAGGTCAGCGCCCCCTGCTGGCAAAGCAGCATCCCTCCACCCACACCAGCTTCTCAGACCACGAGGAGCGGGACAGCCCGCTACCCAACGGACGCAGCATCTCCATGGTGGACCTGCAGGACGCTCAGAGTCTGCACGGCCCCCCAGGACCGCCGCCGCACCACGAGGCCCCACCCCGACTCAGCAGAGTGGGCTCGCAGGCCTCCATTGGACACGCCCCGCCCCCCCCTCTTAACTTTCCCCACTCCAACCCTCTCACCCCCCAGCCACCGCCCCACCAGATCAAAGCCCCGCCCAGAGACGCTCAGCCGCAGAGCGCGCCGCAGGTGAGGCGGCCGCTGCACCCGTCGCTCAGCCAGCAGCGCAGCCTGCAGCCGCTCTCCTTCCAGAACCCGGTCTACCACCTGAGTAACCCCGCCCACAGCCTGTCCACACGCTCCGCCCACTCGCTGCACCGCGACTCCAGCTCGGAGAACCTGAGCACCGAGAGCTCCCACAACAGTCACAGCAACTCGGACGACTTCGGCAGCCAGGTGGGCGTCAAAGGCCGCGTGGCGTCCAACAGCAGCCTAGACGAGCTGGGCAGCAGGCGGAGCACGCAGAGCGAGGAGTGTTCCACGCCACGCCGACACGCACCGCCGGACCTCCCACCTGGCGCTGCCACAGCCGTCGCCATCCCCCGTCAGAGCACGACGGCGGGTACCGCCCACATTGTCAAGGTAGAGCAGCAGAGCAGGGCAGGGGGCGGAGCCAGGACGCCACGCTCAATCCCTCAAACCTCGTCGCTTCGTAGCAGCAGCAGCGCCAACACCGAGCCGACGCCCGCCACAGGCCAGGCCAACCGCCAGCAGACCCCCTCCTCTGTGGAGAACGTGGCGCCGCCCACGAGGAGCGCCACCAAGCAGGCACAGCAGGTACTACACCAACACACGGGACAGGAAGTGACATTTCTACAATCAATGAATCTAATATTTATGTGGGGAAAAAAAGTGTGTTTGTGATGAAGTGTCTCAGGTGTTTGATGATGTCACTGGTTGGCGCTCAGGTGGTGTCTCCGGTGGAGACGGTGGCGGTGGCGATGTCGCCAGTGGAGAGGACGGCGGCCTGGGTGCTCAACAACGGACAGTACGAGGAGGAGGAGGAGGAGGGAGGAGAGAAGAGCAGAGAGGAGGGCAAGAACACGGAGAAGGTACAAAACAAACTGAAACTGAACGCTCTGACACCTCGTGGTTAAAATGAGTACTGCGGTCTAAACTCATTCAACATAGCAGGACATTTAAAAATTGACTTTTTGTTTTGACCCTCCTGGGACTCCGTATAGTTTCAAATTCAAACTAAACTTACCAGATTTTTAAAGAATGTGTCTGATGTAAATAAAACATGTTGAATAGTACTCAGTGATCACAGTGATGATGATGTCACTCTGACTCCGCCCCCCCTCTTAAGTACGAGCTGGAGATCTCCCGTCTGAAGGAGCGTCTGCGGGTGTCGGGGCGTCGTCTGGAGGAGTACGAGCGGCGGCTGCTGACTCAGGAGCAGCAGATGCAGAAGCTCCTGCAGGAGTACAAGAACCGCCTGGAGGACAGCGAGGAGCGTCTGAGGAGGCAGCAGGAGGAGAAGGACAGCCAGATGAAGAGCATCATCTGCAGGTACGCAGAGACTCCTCCCCCTGCTGGCCTGCAAGTGCAATGACACCAAACACACCCACTTTGTTTGTTTGTGTCTGAGTGAGCGGTGATTGAATTCAGGCGTCACATGTTTTTGTTGCATTACGACCGTGTGTTTGTGCGTGCAGGCTGATGGCGGTGGAGGAGGAGCTTAAGAGGGACCACGCGGAGATGCAGGCGGTGATCGAAGCCAAGCAGAAGATCATCGACGCTCAGGTGACACCGACGTCAGAGCAGCTCTGCACACAGTTAATCAACCAATCACTGGAGAGTATCTCTGAGTTCCTGTAGACGGAGTGACGGGCCGTGTTTAGGCGCACAGCGGCCTCGTCGTCCGTCCACAGGGATCGTTAAATAAAGTTTATTTTGAATGTGGGCGTGGCTCAGAGAGGAAACCAGCAGCAGATTTTAGATCTTTGGTTTCTCTTCGTCTCATCGACTCTTCACTGATTTCAGGTCAGTAACGGATGTGAGGTTAACCAATCAGGCAAGTAGTGACTGTAGCCCGCCTGGCAACCCCCCCCCCCCGCCCTCCCCAACCCCTCCTCACCTCCTCACCCCCCCCCCCCCCCCCCCCCCCCCCCCCCCGCCCGCCCCTACCCCTCCTCACCTCCTCACCCCCCCCGCCCTCCCCAACCCCTCCTCACCTCCTCACCCCCCCACCACCACCACGCTGTTTTTAGAAAACACGCTGCTAATAAGGAGTGCTGACACACCTGAGCACCCAATCACAGAGCAGATATTTACAATACTCAAGTTTTATTACCCAGAATTCATAGGGAAACACATCAGTGGATGTCGACACCAAGCACCCAGGAAGTGCGTCCACTGTTAAAGCCAATTGTACCTGGTGGCCAAATGTGGTATTGCAGCGAGATGTTTTTGAGATACTTTTTTAAAATCATGAAGTTCTAAAAGTTGTAAAATGTGATTAAAGTTAAATTCAGAGATATTTCCCCCCCCCCCCCCCCCCCCCCCCGAGTGCTCCATGACAAACTAGACGCAGCGCTCAGACTTTCAAACTAAAGTCCATTAAAAAAACACGCTTTTTAAAAAAGGTTGACCTGCAGGAGGAGCTCTTGATTCTTGATTCTTGGTTTCAGGTGTTTCAGGTGTTTCAGGTGTTTTTGGTGTTTGGGTGTGTCACGCTCTCACCTGTTTTATTTCTGTTTGCCTGCCCCCCCCCACCCCACCCCACCCCACCCCCCTCCTGAACCAGCAGAGAGCCCCGTCAGAGGGTCCCACAGTCACTCAGGCGTTTGATCAGCTGATTTCAGATCAGTTTGACTCCCTGCAGCAGAGCTTCACTCTCACTCTTTGTTTGTTTGTTTGTTTATTTGTAGATTTCAGTTCTTTTGGGCTGTTTTGTGTTTGCTGCCCTCTGACTCTCTCTGTGTTTCCTGATGTCGGGTCAAAGACGCAACACGACGAACCAATCAGCGACAGTTTCACCTTCACACACCGCTAATGATGTCATCAGAGTTTAACACGACGACCTTAAAAAGAGATTCAGTCCTACAAGAAACTGAGAATCATTTCAGGGAAGACTTGAAAGCTCACAGGTGATGACAGGAAGTGACCAGAGGTGCTGACAGGAAGTGACCAGTCAGAGCATGGGATTAGATTTTAGGCTTTTCTGGAGATTTTAAGGGATTCCTTTTCATCTTAAACTCGGAGGCGATAAAGCGCTGCGATGTGTTTTTTTACCCGACAGTCAGATCGTCACAAACACGCCATTTTGTTTAGCATTTCTCAGTCTGACTTCCTGTCCCGCCCCCTTCCCTTTGTCTCCATCCATTCAGGAGAAGCGGATCTGCTCCCTGGACGCGGCGAACTCCCGGCTGATGTCGGCGCTGGCGCAGGTGAAGGAGCGCTACAGCACGCCGAACCTCCGCAACGGCCTGTCACCCACCAACCCCACCAAACTGTCCATCACTGAGAACGGCGAGTTCAAGAACAGCAGCTGCTGATTGGTCCGGGCGGGACACGAGGAGGCGGAGTTTAAATAGTCTGAATTTAAAGAGTCTATAAATACGAGTGTAAATACTGTGTGTGTGTGTGTGTGTGTGTGTGTGTGTGTGTGTGTGTGTGTGTGTGTGTGTGTGTGTGTGTGTGTGTGTGTGTGTGTGTGTGTGTGTGTGTGTGTGTGTGTGTGTGTGTGTGTGTGTGTGTGTGTGTGTGTGTGTGTGTGTGTGTGTGTGTGTGTGTGTCACAGAAGCACAGTGAGGAAGAAACGAACCAAAAACTCAAAACGCACTCGACTTTTTCTAACTGACTTTTTTTATGTTTTTTGTTTTTTTCTCCTCGAGTGGATTTTTATTTTGTGTTATTTCAGAGTGGATTTCTTCTACTTTTATTTGACCTGACGAGCTGTTGTTGTTGTTGTTGTGTTCTGAGGTTTTTAATTTATTCCTCCACGTCGCCCCCTTGTTGCTCATCTACTGTACTGACTCCTGTAGGGTCAGGGTCAAAGGTCACACCTGTCTGCTGTCCACATGTGGAGAATAAAAGCTGCCTGAAAGCGTTGCTTCTCTTTTGTCGTCTCCATGGAAACAAAAAAGTGAGAATCAAGATTAAAATGAATAAATAAATAAATATGATGTTTGTTGAAGAAACACTGATATATACTTGACATGGGTGACACACGCCCCCTAGGATCCTTCTTGAACCTGAAAGTTTGATGATTACCTGCAGATCACTTCAGGATCCAAAACTGGACAAATGTGTTTGTTTTTTCACTTTTTGAAAACGTGCTTTAACGGCTTTTATTATTTGGGTCCCCACTCCTGGAGGTCATTTTCAGGGACAGTTAAGCAGGAACGCATCGTGCACATACATCCGACCCTTACCTTTATCCTTTCCACAGCCTCCATACATGGGAGTGCACGCTCGCCACCAGCGCCCCCTTATTCTTCATTATGATCACGAGTATCAAACAATGTGTGGATGCATGTCCCCTCAGGGCTTCCGTATGCATCTTTATTCCATTATTTTGCAATCAGTGTTTCTCCTTATTTCTTCTGCTTTACATTTTTAGACAACCAGCGGCGTCTCTGCGACACCTGGAGGACCAAAGAACAGTAGAAGAAGAAGGAGGCGTGCACCGCTTCGTGTTTTGTTGTTAAGTTTTTTATTTATGCTTAAAAAAGAAAATTAAAAGACAGAGGAGGTGGTGATCAAAGAAAAAGAAAAAATATATATTCAAATATCTTTATACTTTCTATTCATATATGATTAACAACGCAGAGAAAAGAACTCCGTAGTGCTGAAGTAAAGTTCAATATAGACTTTTTATAACAAAATAGGCAGTTTAGGGGTTAAATATCTCAGAATCTCATTGTACAATAATCGTCTGCGTGGAGG
This sequence comes from Labrus mixtus, assembly GCF_963584025.1. Lineage (NCBI taxonomy): Eukaryota > Metazoa > Chordata > Actinopteri > Labriformes > Labridae > Labrus > Labrus mixtus. The sequence continues at coordinate 17,273 of NW_026870307.1, forward strand.
CGGCGTCTCCAGGTCAGAATCACACCAGCGACATCGTTTTCATGGTAAGACACTGACGACGCTGACGGACGTCCGCCCAGCGCGTCTGACGGGGTTCAAACTCGCGTCGTAGAGGGCGCCGCTCACACAGACACCAAACACACACTGATGATGATGATTTAAAAGTCTGACGAGGTTACTCGGCGCCGACGGAGAGAATATTTCAGACTGCTTCACGCGGAAGACGCCAAATCTGGAAATTTGAGAGTGAAAATCCAAATTCTAGAAAATTCATGAAATTTCAGTTTATTTTTAAATTTTGGATCAATTTGAACAAACTTTTCTTCAAACCTGTTTGCACATTTATTAGAGATAAACATTTTAATTTTATTGTTTGTGTATTTATTTGATTCATAACGGAGTTTAAAGGTCACAATAAACGAAAGAAAACATCTCAGATGTAAAGATTGAAGTTGTAGAAATAGAACATTAAGAATCTAAATATTCTGAAAAATTTCCAAATTTAACAAGAATTAAAGTCGTGGGAGAACGGAGGAGAAATATTTTAGGAAAAAACACAGAATATGTCGGGACAAAGTCGAAATATTCTGGGGAAGAAAATCCTCAAATTACGAGAATAAAAATGTATTTCAGGATAAAGTCGTAATATTGTGTGAAAAATGACAATAATTCAGGAAAATAGTCGTAATGTTTTACGAAAAATATTCAAGAATAGTAATAATTTGAATAATTCTTGAGGTAAGACGTAATATTTAGAGAATAAAGTCGTCGTATTTTAAGAAATATTGTGAAGTGTTGAGAATTTGGACCTGAAAAAAGTTTTTAATGAAGCACATTTTCTGCTCGTTACAAAAATGAAACCAAAGAAAAGTCGTGATTTTGAAAAACGACGACATCCTGAAGACGGGATTGTTCTCGTTTCGTACGAGAGCTAAAGTCTGCAGAGTTCTCCATCTTTGGAGTTCCCGCTCTTCATGAGAAACAGGCTGAAATATTCTCTTCTTCATTTGTTTTTAAATAATCAAAGACAGAAATGACTCGAGGAGATCTTCGTGTTTCTGCAGTGAAGGAAGAATTTTTAATGTCGAGCGTCTGAACTCGTCGAACGCGGTCGAGCTAAACGTGTGAAATGTTCAAGGATGAAATCAGAACTCATCGAGAGAAAATAAACCAAGATGAATCCTCGTTTAGTTTGAGCAGGAAGATTAGAGATCGTAAAGGTGAATTCAGAACATTTCATAATCAAAACACACAGCGCCCCCTAGTGGCAGAGCAAGAACCCTGCAGAGCGTCCTGACAAACATCCTGCAGCAGCGAGGAGCAAAAAGAATCAAAGAGTGTAAAAAAAAAGAAAGACAAACGATGAAATGAGCGCAGAACTGAAGAAGAAAAGCTGTGACATCAGACGCTGAGGCGCAAGGGCTGATGGGAAATAAACGGGGGATTTAATGACATGCTGTTAAAGCTCAAACGTGCAAAGTTCTGCTTTTTGTGTCTCCGCAGAGTCTGAAACTCCGTCCATCCGGCGACGCTCACCTTACAAGACGAAAAAAGGGGAAAAAAAACCCACAAACAAAAAAATAGATAAAATCTGCATCGTACGTTTCGTCTTTCTTCTTCTCCTCTTTAGTTCTCCTCCCTTAAACATTAAGGAGCCGTACCGTGTCGAGTGTGATGTCGTCTCACTTCCTGTGTGCTTTACTCTGCTGGTCAGGAAACCCAACATGGAGTCTTATTCAGGCAAAGATAGAAAAGAAAACGACGCTCCGGTCAGCCGCTGTGTCGTGTCGTCGATCGGGGGAGGGGCGTGAGGAGGGGCGGTGGAGGTCGGGGGGGTTAGGGGGACGGCAGCCGTCTGCAGTCGACTTTTCTTTTCAAAATAAAACAGATCTAGAGAGAGGAGCGTAGAGCAGACGAGAGCGTTGATCCTCATAACTTCTCCTTAGACTGAACCCAGATGAACGGACCCGACTGCTCCTCGATGATCTGCTTCACCTGATCGTAGATCTCCTCCAGAGTGTCGCCCTGAACGATGGC
>NW_026870308.1:5000-20000 GCF_963584025.1 Labrus mixtus
AGCCAGGTGCTCAACTGCTACGACTGGACCCTCGTGCCCATGCCGGTGCGCGTCAACAGCGGGAACAAGAACAAGCCGCACGTGAAGAGACCCATGAACGCCTTCATGGTGTGGGCTCAGGCCGCCCGCAGGAAGCTGGCCGACCAACACCCACACCTGCACAACGCCGAGCTCAGCAAGACCCTGGGCAAGCTGTGGAGGTGAGAGAGACACTGTGTTGATGATGTTCAGACAGTAGGGGGCGCTCACTCTTTGCAGAGTAATAACGAGGACGCCGATGTAAACGGGTAACCGAGCGGCAGATAGAATACACAACGTTAACTCTTCCACTAATCCACTAGTTCACACATTCATATACATCTCCCTGTTAAAGCTCCTGTAAGGAACTTGGTTTGTGTTGATTTTGGCGCCCCCTGTGGTCAAATTAGTACATGCTGTCTCTTTGCTGATATTGTCCTATGAGACGGGAATTTGGTAGAATGCATTGTGGGTGCTTTCTGTGCTGCAGCGGGTCAAACATTAAAACATATATAAGAAGTCTTTCTTCTTGTGATTGGTCTGCTGCTCATGAAGAGGCATGAGTAGTAACTTCAGTCTGTTTCATAAACACACAGGAGCTTTAAAGAAAGACTTTCAACCTTTACTGCGTCTGATCACTCTGCCGTCTCTCTCCCACAAACACCTTGAAGTTTAAAACCTAGTTTCCCACAGATCACTCCCACCATTTACTGAGAAGAAGTCAGACAGGTTAAATTCATTAACCTTGTAGGGACTGAGGACTGATTCGATAAAGACTTGACCTTGGGCTCAGGCCTGATTGGTTAATTGGACCAGGAACAGATGAACAGGGAGGCTGAGGAAGGTCGGGGGGTTCTCATGCCAGGGAGCTCAGTCTCATGTTGCAGACAGGATGATTCTTCGACCTTTATGATTTCATTAATGACCAACTGTCAAACCCAGGCAGGCAGGGCCGTCAGTGCAGAAGAAAGTTTCAGAGTTTCTTGAGTCGTCTCTTTGAATAAATCAGCAGAAACAGTTAGATTGTAGTCTTTGAATTATCTTCTGTAATCCATCTGCCAACATGTCTTGTCTTTGTCCAAGGCTTCTGAACGAGAGCGACAAGCGTCCGTTCATCGAGGAGGCCGAGCGGCTGAGGAAGCAGCACAAGAAGGACTATCCGGACTACAAGTACCAACCGAGACGCCGCAAGAACGGGAAGCCCGGTTCTGGATCAGGGAGTGAGGCCGACGGCCATTCGGAGGGTGAGGTCAGCCACAGCCAATCCCACTACAAGGGCCTCCAACTGGAAGTGGCCCTGAGTGGGGGGGCTCGGTCCCCCCTGGCAGAGGGGCACCACCATCATGCTGCAGGTGGGCTGCAGGCTCCTCCCACTACCTCTCTGATTGATAACCTGTTTCAATACCCTGGCAACCAAAATAGAAGTCCTTGACAACCAATAATGGATCATTTCTAGTTTCAGTTCCTGTAGAGGAGTGAGGGTCTCTCCAGCTCTACCCTCTTGTCCAAACATTGCCCATGTATTTGTGCAAGGAACTTTTGGATTAATTCCTCTCCAATACAACTGTCTTAAGAATGAGATGTTGATTTTTTTAAGCTCCAGTACTTTTATTAAACTTATGGAGATTTCATTGTATAAAATCACGTGGTTTCAAAAAGTAAAACTCTAATTACATCTGGTTCCATCTCTGCAGGTCACAGCCCTCCCACGCCCCCCACCACACCAAAGACTGAGCCTCAGTCTGTGAAGGTAGGGGATGGTAAACGGGAGGTTTCGGGGAACATGGGTTCCCGAGGTGCGATGGGAGCGGAGGGCGGTTCCGGATCTGGAGGATCTGGGAAACCTCACATCGACTTTGGTAACGTGGACATCGGTGAGATGAGCCATGAGGTGATGGCCAACATGGAGCCATTCGATGTCAATGAGTTTGACCAGTACCTGCCCCCCAATGGACACCCGGGGCAGAGTGCCGGGGCAGGAGCAGCCGCCGCGGCATCTCCAGCCTCGTCATACACCTACGGCATCTCGTCAGCTCTGGCAGCGGCCAGCGGACACTCGGCAGCCTGGCTCTCTAAGCAGCAGCATCACAGCCACACCCCCCCTCTGAACTCAGACCCCTCCAAGGCTCAGATTAAGAGCGAGGTGGGAGGAGGAGCTGGTCACTTCTCAGAGGCTTCCTCAGCCGGTTCCCATGTGACCTACACCCCCCTCAGCCTCCCTCACTACAGCTCCGCCTTCCCCTCTCTGGCCTCCAGGGCTCAGTTTGCTGAATACGCGGACCACCAGACCTCAGGGTCTTATTATGCCCACTCCAGCCAGGCCACCGGCCTGTACTCTGCCTTCTCCTACATGGGACCCTCCCAGAGGCCCCTGTACTCCGCCATCACTGATGGGGCCAGCATCCCACAGTCCCACAGCCCCCCCCACTGGGAGCAGCCCGTCTACACAACACTGTCGCGGCCATGACAGACAACGAGACCGGCGGGCCCTGGTGCAGGTTCAGCCCCCATGTCAGACCCCAGGACCAGCTGCAGCGACATCAGTGTTGGTGGGATTGGTGGGTATGGTGGTCTGGGCCGGGGGGAGTGGGCCAGCACTGGGAGGGTAGGCTGGGGCGGCAGGAGGGAAGACACTCCGTGCTGCTCTCGCCCAGAGGCTGAAGGTCTGACCCAGCTCCAAGACGAGTTCGGATCAGGTTGGTTTTGAAGCGTGGTCGATGATTCGGGGCACAGAGAGTAGAATTCAGAGAATGTACTCCTTTGGTGGTCCAGGATAAAACCCCCTCCCACCTCCAGGACTGAACCTCTGGTGCTCCCAACACATGAAGTGTTCACAAGCGGTGTGGATCAGGTCCCTGAGTGTGTATTAGGGGAGGCTCATTGTGGACTCCTTCAGTCCCTAAGGGGGCGGTCAAGACAGGGACCTAGGACTGTCACCATACCCGGATTTATACTTCGATATGACTCTTAAAACCAAACGATATGGACCCAAAACCCAACAATCTACTGCAAACTGTCTGATTGTATTCCTTTGTGTAATGTTGAGACAGTTCTGTCTCGTGGTGTAGAATAAGTATTTTAAAATGTGGACGACCTCACAGCGACCAGGTTCCACGTGGAGGGTCGGACTGAGACGGAGCTAAAGTCCTCGTTCTTTCACATCTCAGGCAAGAATGACCTTCAGTCGAACACGGCAGTCGTTACTAAGAAGAATAAATCCAGTTTTCAGAGGCACGTGTGTTCACCTGAAACGCCTTTTCTACATAAAATGAACCCTGGTGGAAGAAAACGATGGCGAGGTTTCGCTAGATGTTTCATGTTTCTGAAGTTTCAGGAGAGTTTATACGACATGAAATTAAAAAGATGTTTTTATGATGAATAAAGATTTTAGCTTTTTATGAAACGACCAAAGTTTAGAGACCAAAACTCAGAGAAGAAAGGTCCAACTTCCTGACGATGTGTAGCCTTTACTTTGAACTGTCCTCGTTATTTTAATGAGACTCGTGTTGACTTTGATGGACCGCTGTCAAAACACTTTTTGTCCTTTTTACACGACACCACGGATACGTGTGGTCGTCTGTTGTATTTCATGTAAAGACGTGAAGACGAGTTCATATTCTCTCTGGTAGCAGAGTTCATGATATGAACTGTATTCTTACTGTTTTAACTCCAAATATCATCTCTACTGAAAGCTGCCTCTTCTTTCTTTTGTTTGAATAATGTTTTTAAAAAGTCTTAAATGTCTTTGGATTGAAGCAGAGAAGAATCTCCTGAAGCTTCTAACAGATCAAATTTAAACCCGGACTAAACACAAAACTACTGAGGGAAGAGCTGTAATTCCTCGAGTGGCCACTAGAGACTACAAAAATCTCAACTATACTGCAGAATTAAAGGAGCAATATGGAACGCTGACCCCCTAGTGTTTAAAATGGGTACTGCAGTCTAAACTCTAAACATTATAGAGAGCTGCTCTCATATCTGACAAACCGAGGGGCGTCCAAAACGGCCGTGTGGGGGCGTGTCTTAAAAGCGCCTACCTTCTCTGGTCCAAACAAATCCAGATCATTCAGGAGCAGAATCTAAAGTTAGAAGGAGGACATACTGACTGCTGCATTGTTGTCAGAGAAGCCAGCACTTCAACATGTTTCCTTAATGATCAGATAGTAAGATACCTTTATCATCTCACTCTCTACACAGCTCACTGACTGGACCTTTAAATGTTTACAGTCTGAAAAGTTAAAATGTGCCTTTCACTAAACAACAGCTGCAGCATAAGAAGAAGTAACAGTGTATTTAATGTTTAATCATGTCTGTGCCTTTGAATCTTTTTCTCTTCATATATTCATGTTTCTTTGTGTTCTTATGATATTCTGTATTTCTGACTTGTGACCCCTCGACCCCCCATGAACTGTATTTTATTAAAGCGTCTCATTCTCTAAGAAAGTGAAAATAAACTCATTTTAAGGTTTGCTTTGGTTTTATGTTAACACTGAGATATTCTGCATCCTGATTGGACACCGCTCTGTATGCATGCAGCACGCTTTGTTTAAATCTCCGTCTATATCATTAATCTGCAGGTCATTTAAAGGTTTACCTGTCATGGTGATACGATGTGATCTACGTCTTTATTTGGAGCTCTTCATCCTGAAGAACACTTGTGACTGTGTCTCTGATGACTAACTAATGTTAAATAAAGCTCTTTGATTTCTGCTGACACACGCCTTCATCCTTTCACTTTAAACGTCTCAGTCTGAGCAATAAGCTGAGAATCTATCTCAGTTTCCTAAAGAATCTTCAGACCATGCACTTCTCCTCCAGAACACTTTGAGGGTCAAAGCCTGAATTTACAGGAATATTTTTAGGACATAATGAACGGAGGAAGTGTTTTTATTTATGACAAGAAAAGAGAAAGAGTCATGTGATCAGAGTGAGGAGACGCTCACACTAACTCCTGAATGTTTCAGGAGGACTGCTCCAGATATTCTCCTGAGGTAAGGCGGGATGTAGAAAGAACGAGGTGGAAGTAGCATCAGACTCGTCCATAGGACTCTATGATGAGAATATGTGTCTTTGTATCAATGAATCTCAATCTGATCTAAAGAGTGGAGAAGAACATCCTGGAGAACAGGAAACATGCAGCAGCAGGTTGATTAGAGCACGGAGATGGTAGAGGTGGCGTGCAGACAGTCTATGGTCGTACAGCGAATAAAGGTCACCACCCCCTCCCACTGGCCCCTCCCACTGGCTCCAGGTGAATTCTCCTGATTATATCCTGCTGTGTTCTCACATCAGATCACTCTGACTTTCTGCAGAATAAATATGAGGAGGCTGGAGGAGAAACATTCAGATGTTTGTGTGATCACATGACGCTCCTCCTCCTCCTCCTATCAGGAGGTTTGAGGAGGGGTGAACATGAAGCTTTATTCTGAGTCCTGCTCAGGTTCAGAGTGTTCTCTCTGGTCTCCACACTCGTATGTTAACTTGTGTGTGACTCTCCACAACGTCCAGACGACCCTAACATGTAGCTCACTGAAGTGTCCAGTCCTGAACCTGTCCCTGCAGGGCTCCTGATTGGTTGTGAGTGGTTCTGTGCGTGTGTGTGTTTCACCGTGTGTGTGGCAGGTTAAACCGGATTCCTAATTCCATCTTTTTAATCGGCTGTGTGATACTTTGGAAAGACAAAGAGGGCCATTGTAGGGGAAAAGGGGGGGGGGGACAATAACGGAGTATTACCCATAATCGCCTGGCCTGCAGCTCCACCACGACACAAAGAGACTCTCATACTCTCTGTGCACAGACACCCCTCTCCCCCCCCCCCCCCCCCCCCAACTCTATTTCAGGCCTGAGCTGTGATGACTCTGAAACATTCCCACCGTTAAGAGTGAACCACCTGAGAGGGTCGGGAGTGTCAGACTGAAGAACAGGTAGAAGAGGAACAAACAACAGACACCTGTTGGTTACCATGGCAACAAGACTCATTAAAGACCTGGACACTTAATGTCAGGAAAACTCCTGCACACAGTCGATTTAGTCCTCGCTCTCTCTCGCTGCAGCTCGTGGTTAAAAGTTTACCTCTAACATGGGATGACCTCTAACACGGTCTACAAGGTCAAAATGTCTCCAGGTAGGTCAGGTACCCTCGAAAACAGGAAATGATGAATATCTGGAGTCTAGGACTTCTGTTTGTGTTGCTATGGTAACAAACCGATATAAACATCGTTTATCGAAGTTTGAAACTCTGCTACAGAAGATAAAGAGGAAGGTCAGAAGATACGGATCAGCTGATTGGAGGACAACCTGACGGTGGCCTCGCTGTGGCGGGTGCTGCTGATGGTCACATGGACCCTGCCCCCCCCACCATGAAAAGAGAGCAGCAGCCCCCCGAGGCGCTGTCCTCTCCAGTCAAAAGACTCTCTGATGAAGTTGAGTTTTTTTCAGATGTAATCACGTCACTGCGGTTCCACACATTTAGATTCCAGCTCAGACTGGATCCTCTTCCATAACGTCTCAGAGAGAAACAGGACGACAGTCTGAGAAGGTGTCACAGTTCGGTTCTACTGCAGAGAGTTAGAAGTAGTTAAAAGAGCTTCATCTGTTTAAAAGCAGGAGAGCAAAGAGACCAATACCTGAGCTGTCGGGGTACCAGAAGTTTACACTGTCATGAGATAGAGGTAAAAACTGAACGATATTGATGCCTGTTTGATACCAGGACGGAAAAAACTGAAATCCTAAACACCGGTCATTTCTTGTTTCTAAAGTTCCAGACAAACTCCTGCACACCGACTAAAATGCACAAACTGAAAATGTTGCCGAGCGTGCAGTTTACCTTCAGTTTGTGATCGATTCTTTCCTCTCCTGCACACCTGACTCATGTTTTTAAAGTTTCAGGACTTTCTGATCCTAACGAGCGTAAAAGGTCCAGTCAGTGAGCTGTGTAGAGAGTGAGATGATAAAGGTATCTTACTATCTGATCATTAAGGAAACATGTTGAAGTGCTGGCTTCTCTAACAACAACGCAGCAGCCAGTATGTCCTCCTTCTAACTTTAGATTCTGCTCCTGAATGCTCTGGATTTGTTTGGACCAGAGAAGGTAGGCGCTTTTAAGGTGACCCCCCCCCCACACGGCCGTTTTGGACGCCCCTCGGTTTGCCAGATATGAGAGCAGTTATCAGGTCAACAGGTGTTGCAGCGATGGAAGCGGGCAAGAGAAGTGGTTCAGATAGAAGTGATTGTACCCGACCTAAAAAGCCTCTGCATGTTTCTAATAAGCTCCACGAGCAGAAACGTGCTCAAACTAGGATCAATATTGGAGATGCTTTTGAAAAATGGAGAGAGGTTAGAACACAGAAAGGTTTACAGACCCATGCAGAGCTGGATAAACACTGAAGCTTCAGAGTCCACCACATGGTGACCTGTGTGAGCATGGACTCTAGAAGGGGGGGGGGGGGGGGGACAGCTCTCTATGATGTTTAGAATTTAGACTGCAGTACCCATTTTAAACACTAGGGGGCAGAGTTACATACTGCTCCTTTAAAATAAAGCAGATTGCATCGTTTTAAAACACGATTAAAAAGTATCTAATAGTTTAAAGACTTTGAAGGTTTGGATTATTTGGAGCAAGGTCGTCTCAGTTTGTTATTGTGAGCCTGAACGTTCTTCAGTTTACCTGTGTGTCTCTCTCAGGTGTGAGCAGCTCGTTGTTTAATAACAGCGTGTGACGGCGGCCGACGTACGATGAATAAATCAGACAAAGTCATTTATACAAAAGAGTTTATTCATCATAATAGAAACTTCTTTCTCCTCTCAAAGAAACACAACACAGGATTCTTTCTATAAAACAAGTAGTTACAGCTCCCCCTTGTGGCTCTGAGTGATATTACAGCAGTGGTGTGTTTTAGAGTCTGTTGGGTCTCATGGAGTCCCTCATGGAGGTCTGTGTGAACAGGGGAGTTCTGTGTCTCTGACTTGATTCCATCCATGTGGAGTTTAGTCAGTGATGATGAGCTCATCACAGCCCCAGTCCTCATAACTCCCATCAGGGAGGTACCTGCGGATGATGATGGGGATCTTTCTGCTCCTGGAGGAGGAAACAAAAAGAAATGATAGGCTTTACCTTCTCCTGCAATAAGGACAGTGAGTTCATGTTTAAAGAAAGGTTAAAGAGATGATATGATGTGTTTCACTTACTTCAGCTCTTTCATTGCTATCTGCAGCGGGTCTGTTTCTCCCTCCAGCTCCACCATGACAGGAGCACACATCCTGTTGGAAACAAGCAACAGCTCAATCATGTTCTGTTTTATATCCAATCAAGACACTGAACAGCCTGTTTGTTATCTTTAGTGGGCGGGATCATTGTAACAGTGCCCTCACAGGTGAGGCGGCTACAGCTCGTCCAGAACGCATCACACCCGTTCTTCAAACGCTGCTCTGGTTCCCCGGGTCCCAGAGGGTCGGATTATATAATCCTTTTACTGGTTCACTCAGTCACTTAAAGGTCTCGGCCTAAATACCTCCTCACACTGCATGAGACCCCCCAGACCCCCTCAGCCCCCCCCAGACCCCCTCAGCCCCCCCAGACCCCCTCAGACCCCCTCAGCCCCCCCCAGACCCCCTCAGACCCCTTCAGTGTGCATAGGCCTCCACAGGAATTGAATATGAGAACAGGAGGGTCTTCTTCAGGTCGGGTTCTGTTAGACCTGAATGAATAATGAAGCGTTGATTCTGTCCTCACTCGTCCGTGACCTTCAGATAAAAGAAGAAAAGAGGAAACACTCACGCTATCTGGAGAGCTCGCGTGCCGAGGACTCGGGCTCTCTCGTATTTGGTCATGTACGGTGTTGTGATCCTCTTCTGGTTCGCCTGCGAGCCTTCACCTGCGGGGAGGATCTGAACGTTCTCCTGGTCCTCCTGCTCGCCACAAAGCGTGTCAAACATCACACAGGTTTATACCACACCTCATTACATCATCACACACCTCATTACATCATCACATCATCACACACCTCATTACATCATCACACACATTATTACATCATCACACACCTCATTACATCATCACACACCTCATTACCTCATCACATCATCACACACCTCATTACATCATCACACACCTCATTACATCATCACACACATTATTACATCATCACACACCTCATTACATCATCACACACCTCATTACATCATCACATCATCACACACCTCATTACATCATCACACACCTCATTACATCATCACACACCTCATTACATCATCACACACCTCATTACATCATCACACACCTCATTACATCATCACATCATCACACACCTCATTACATCATCAGACACATTATTACATCATCACACACCTCATTACATCATCACATCATCACACACCTCATTACATCATCAGACACATTATTACATCATCACACACCTCATTACATCATCACACACCTCATTACATCATCACACACATTAATACATCATCACACACCTCATTACATCATCACACACATTAATACATCATCACACACATTATTACATCACACACATTATTACATCATCACACACCTCATTACATCATCACACACATTATTACATCACACACATTATTACATCATCACACACCTCATTACATCATCACACACATTATTACATCACACACATTATTACATCATCACACACCTCATTACATCACACACATTATTACATCATCACACACCTCATTACATCACACACATTATTACATCATCACACACCTCATTACATCATCACACACATTAATACATCATCACACACCTCATTACATCATCAGACACATTATTACATCATCACACACATTAATACATCATCACACACATTATTACATCATCACACACCTCATTACATCATCACACACATTAATACATCATCACACACCTCATTACATCATCACACACCTCATTACATCATCACACACATTAATACACTCCTTTAAACACATCATTACATCATGACAGCTGGATATTTATCATCTCAATCTGCTGTTTGGAGTTATTAGTGAAACTTATTTAAATGTTGAATAAAGAACAGAAACAAAACATTTAACATCAAACTTACGTCTTCTGCGTTTTCCAGATCATCTAATCCTTCATCCTCCTCGCCATCATCAAAGTCTCCATCATCAAAGCTTCAAACACACAAACACACACATTAAATCAAAAAACACACACACATTAAATCAACAAACACACACACACACACACACACACACACACACACACACATTAAATCAACAAACACACACACATTAAATCAACAATCACACACACACATTAAATCAAAAAACACACACATTAAATCAACAAACACACACACACACATTAAATCAACAAACACACACACACACACACACACACACACACACACACACATTAAATCAACAAACACACACACATTAAATCAACAATCACACACACACACACATTAAATCAACAATCACACAAACACACACATTAAATCAACAATCACACACACACACATTAAATCAACAATCACACACACAGACACATTAAATCAACAATCACACACACACACACACATTAAATCAACAATCACACAGATTAAATCAACAATCACACACACAGACACATTAAATCAACAATCACACACATTAAATCAACAATCACACACATTAAATCAACAAACACACACACAAACACACACATTAAATCAACAATCACACACACATTAAATCAACAAACACACACACACATTAAATCAACAATCACACACATTAAATCAACAAACACACACACAAACACACATTAAATCAACAATCACACACACACATTAAATCAACAATCACACACACAGACACATTAAATCAACAATCACACACACACACATTAAATCAACAATCACACACAGACACACATTAAATCAACAAACACACAAACATTAAATCAACAAACAAACAAACATTAAATCAACAAACACACAAACACACATTAAATCAACAATCACACACACATTAAATCAACAATCACACACACACACACATTAAATCAACAAACACACACAAACACATTAAATCAACAATCACACAAACACATTAAATCAACAATCACAAAAACACACACATTAAATCAACAAACACACACACAAACACACATTAAATCAACAATCACACAAACACATTAAATCAACAATCACACAAACACACACATTAAATCAACAATCACACAAACATTAAATCAACAAACACACACACACACACACACACACACATTAAATCAACAAACACAAACACACACATTAAATCAACAAACACAAACACACACATTAAATCAACAAACACAATCACACACATTAAATCAACAAACACAAACACACATTAAATCAACAAACACAAACACACATTAAATCAACAAACACACAAACACACATTAAATCAACAAACACAAACACACATTAAATCAACAAACACAAACACACATTAAATCAACAAACACAAACACACATTAAATCAACAAACACACACACATTAAATCAACAAACACACAAACATTAAATCAACAAACACACACACATTAAATCAACAAACACACAAACACACATTAAATCAACAAACACACAAACATTAAATCAACAAACACAAACACACATTAAATCAACAATCACACAAACATTAAATCAACAAACACACACACACACACACACACACACACACACATTAAATCAACAAACACAAACACACACATTAAATCAACAAACACACACACATTAAATCAACAAACACACAAACATTAAATCAACAAACACACACATATTAAATCAACAAACACACACACACATTAAATCAACAAACACACACATAAACATTAAATCAACAAACACACACATTAAATCAACAAACACACACACACATTAAATCAACAAACACACACACAAACATTAAATCAACAAACACACACACAAACATTAAATCAACAAACACACACACACATTAAATCAACAAACACAAACACACACATTAAATCAACAAACACAATCACACACATTAAATCAACAAACACACAAACACATTAAATCAACAAACACACACACATTAAATCAACAAACACACATTAAATCAACAAACACAAACACACACATTAAATCAACAAACACACACACACATTAAATCAACAAACACACAAACATTAAATCAACAAACACACACGCACACACACATTAAATCAACAAACACACACACAAACATTAAATCAACAAACACAATCACACACATTAAATCAACAAACACACAAACACACATTAAATCAACAAACACACACACACACACATTAAATCAACAAACACACACACACACATTAAATCAACAAACACACAAACACACACATTAAATCAACAAACACACACACACACACACATTAAATCAACAAACACACACATTAAATCAACAAACACACAAACATTAAATCAACAATCACACAAACATTAAATCAACAATCACACAAACATTAAATCAACAATCACACACACATTGAATCATTAAATCAACAATCACAAACATTAAATCAACAAACACACAAACATTAAATCAACAAACACACACACACACACATTAAATCAACAAACACACAAACATTAAATCAACAAACACACAAACATTAAATCAACAATCACACACACACATTAAATCATTAAATCAACAATCACAAACATTAAATCAACAAACACACACACATTAAATCAACAAACACACACACACACACATTAAATCAACAATCACACAAACATTAAATCAACAAACACACATTAAATCAACAAACACAAACACACACATTAAATCAACAAAGACACACACACATTAAATCAACAAACACACAAACATTAAATCAACAAACACACACGCACACACATTAAATCAACAAACACACAAACAAACATTAAATCAACAAACACAATCACACACATTAAATCAACAAACACACAAACACATTAAATCAACAAACACACAAACATTAAATCAACAAACACACATTAAATCAACAAACACAAACACACACATTAAATCAACAAACACACACACACATTAAATCAACAAACACACAAACATTAAATCAACAAACACACACGCACACACATTAAATCAACAAACACACAAACATTAAATCAACAAACACACAAACATTAAATCAACAATCACACACACACATTAAATCATTAAATCAACAATCACAAACATTAAATCAACAAACACACACACATTAAATCAACAAACACACACACACACATTAAATCAACAATCACACAAACATTAAATCAACAAACACACATTAAATCAACAAACACAAACACACACATTAAATCAACAAACACACACACACATTAAATCAACAAACACACAAACATTAAATCAACAAACACACACGCACACACATTAAATCAACAAACACACACACAAACATTAAATCAACAAACACAATCACACACATTAAATCAACAAACACACAAACACATTAAATCAACAAACACACAAACATTAAATCAACAAACACACATTAAATCAACAAACACAAACACACACATTAAATCAACAAACACACACACACATTAAATCAACAAACACACAAACATTAAATCAACAAACACACACGCACACACATTAAATCAACAAACACACACACAAACATTAAATCAACAAACACAATCACACACATTAAATCAACAAACACACAAACACACACATTAAATCAACAAACACACACACACACACACACATTAAATCAACAAACACACACACACATTAAATCAACAAACACACAAACACACACATTAAATCAACAAACACACACACACACACACATTAAATCAACAAACACACACATTAAATCAACAAACACACACACACACATTAAATCAACAAACACACAAACATTAAATCAACAATCACACAAACATTAAATCAACAATCACACAAACATTAAATCAACAATCACACACACATTAAATCATTAAATCAACAATCACAAACATTAAATAAACAAACACACACACACACATTAAATCAACAAACACACAAACACACACATTAAATCAACAAACACACACACACACATTAAATCAACAAACACACAAACATTAAATCAACAATCACACAAACATTAAATCAACAATCACACAAACATTAAATCAACAATCACACACACACACATTAAATCATTAAATCAACAATCACAAACATTAAATCAACAAACACACACACACATTAAATCAACAAACACACACACACACACACACACATTAAATCAACAATCACACAAACATTAAATCAACAAACACACACACACATCAAATCATTAAATCAACAATCACACACACATTAAATCAACAAACACACACACATTAAATCATTAAATCAACAAACACAAACATTAAATCAACAATCACACAAACATTAAATCAACAAACACACATTAAATCATTAAATCAACAAACACACACACACATTAAATCATTAAATCAACAAACACACACATTAAATCAACAAACACACAAACATTAACTCAACAATCACACAAACATTAAATCAACAAACACACACACACTTTAAATCAACAAACACACACACACATTAAATCAACAAACACACACACATTAAATCATTAAATCAACAAACACACAAACATTAAATCAACAAACACACACATTAAATCAACAATCACACAAACATTAAATCAACAAACACACATACACACACATTAAATCATTAAATCAACAAACACACACACATTAAATCATTAAATCAACAAACACACATTAAATCAACAATCACGCAAACATTAAATCAACAAACACACACACACACATTAAATCATTAAATCAACAAACACACACACACACACACACATTAAATCATTAAATCAACAAACACACACACACACACATTAAATCATTAAATCAACAAACACACACATTAAATCAACAATCACACAAACATTAAATCAACAAACACGCA